>NC_068359.1:61403114-61700614 GCF_020536995.1 Dreissena polymorpha
TATTAATATGCCAAAAATAAAATTTAATAATATCCAAATGTCGGCATGCTCATGGTAGGTTAACATTAAGGCTTACGTTATGCTATATTCACGTCCTATATAAGGGGTAGAGACACGCCAGTCTAACCAGCGTCACCACGTCCTATATAAGGGGTAGAGAAACGCCAGTCTAACCAGCGTCACCACGTCCTATATAAGGGGTAGAGAAACGCCAGTCTAACCAGCGTCACCACGTCCTATATAAGGGGTAGAGAAACGCCAGTCTAACCAGCGTCACCACGTCCTATATAAGGGGTAGAGAAACGCCAGTCTAACCAGCGTCACCACGTCCTATATAAGGGGTAGAGAAACGCCAGTCTAACCAGCGTCACAGGCACACTACTTGCTTTGAGACACAGCATCATCATGGTTGGGTATCTTCTTGCGTTCGTCTTCCTTCTTGCTTCGGCAAATGGTATGTCATTAGAAAGTGAATGTAAAATACTACTACTTAGTCTATTGTATTGTAATGACAATATTATATTTTAACAAACTATGTACATGCATTTGATCATTCAGCATACAATTATCATAAAGTGTTAAGGTTAAAACATTTGTTCAAGTATAATGCAAGTTTTTGGGGATATTTTCTAAATCGCATTGATGTAAAGTCAATGAATTGCTCACCATCAATTAACTGAAAATAAAATCCTTCCGGTTTATGAGAATGTAGGAGAAACGATTTCCCGGATCATCAACGGAAGTCCGACGACCATTGCGTCACATCCGCATCAGATATCGCTCCAAAGGTACACAACTTCCAGTGGAGTTACTGGTACCACCTTGTGGAGGGTCCATCGTCAGGAGTTATGAGTTGTGACCGCCGCACACTGTGTGGAAGGCTCCAAGTTTGTTAGACAAGGTTGTCTCATTTATAAGTAGACCAACTACTGCAGATGGCAAAGTAGCATTGTCATTGTGTTTTCATCTATGAATTTATTGTATCCACAGTGCTAGTATTTAACAATCAAAACCTATGTTTTTGAGTGAACACGTTACAGCACCATCAAAAAAGAAAAATCTTTTCAACAGAAAAATGTTTAACCCGGCAGATATAAAACGTTTAATAGTTTCCAATTTCAGCGCGTCCTCTCTCCAAGTAGTACTGACCGACGGATTCTTGTAAGACCCCAACAGGAAATCATACGCCGTCAGAACGGTTGTCATGGTAAGATCAGTTATGTTAACAATTGAAAACCGGTGAATTGTTCAAAACAATAAAGTATTACATCATGTCGTACTAAAGAATATCACACACAGTTGTGCCGGTGCAAAGATTGCTGTATAATGTTGCAAATATAATCTTTACTAAACAAGTCATATAGATATCACCTATTATACAAGACGAGATCTTTGAAAACGGGACTTATTGCATGTGCGTAATGTATCGTACCAGATTAATCTGTGCAGTCCGCAAATGCTATTCAGTGACCACACTATCCTCTATTATTATATTCTTTGTTAAAAAGGAGGCTTTTTTTCTCGAAACTCCAGGTAAGGCGGAATGTGTTTCCCCTGCTTATACTGTGCAGTCCGCAGGGGCTTTAAGCAAGGACTACACTTTTGACACATGCATTAAGCCCCGTTTTATCTGAGCGCGGCTCATATCTTTGTTGTTTACTAAACAACTATGTTGTATGTTTAGACAGCGATAAATTACTATTTCATAACCTACTAAAGCATCCGAACTACAACGCGGGAAGCGGTGGCTATCCCAACGATTTTGCCCTTCTAGAGCTGACCTCTGATGCTGACCTATCGGGAACCAACAAGGCCATTGCTCTGGCCGATGCGGGCGATAACTTTGATCGCCAAACATGCGAGATCAGTGGATGGGGACATACAGTCACCGGTAAGAACAAACGTTATTATGCCACTAGTGTACACTTGCATTGGAGACGTTGATCGACAATATTTCAAAGTGTTATTACATCCCCTTTCGGCACCTTAGTCGCGTTTGATGTTTGTTTAGTCCCGCCCGCTGTAAAAAGTACTTTTTGTGGTTGTGGAATGTCGCTTATATTAGTAAGGTCTAACAACCCTCGCCGTTTCTTGCGCAATACCAGCCTCGTCTGATATCACATGATATAAAAAGTCACCAACCATATATTTTCTATATCAATTTTTGTTTCCAACCGATTTTATACCAAATTTCAACATGCTGATTTTTTAAATGAAGGCACTAACCCGAACAAACAAATTCCCGATCAGCTACAGGAGACAGACGGTGTCGTCATGACACACAGCGAGTGCACGTCATCCTGGGGCACGAATTACACTGGCAGTGTTTACATCTGCATCAATAACAGGAACACTGGCACCTGCCAGGTAAATTTGTTTAACCAACGTCAACACACAATTTCTTATGTTTTAATTAGTACTGTTCATTTATCATACGGGTTTTGTGGTCTTGGTTTAACATTATGTTCTAGTTGTTTCTAATTTGATTGCAGGGTGGCAGTGGTGGCCCGATGGTGTGTTTCCGTGGCTCGACCCCGTGCTGGCCGGTGTGACCTCCTGGGGCGTGTCTGGGTGTGGCACCACGTACCCTAGCGTGTACGCCAGAGTGTCCACGTACAGGGCGTGGCTCGACACGACCATGGGCAATTAAATGGGCATGCCGGTGAATAGATTTATGTGTGAAATTTTGAAAAGCTCTCAATAAAACGAATGCATCCATATAACATTGGGTTTCTGTATTTACATTGTTAAACGTGCAAAACAGAAAGGTAAACCTACAAGAGAATATTGTATAGTTATTCTGGTTTGGAGTTGCAAATGTCTTTAGAGACCCAGTTACTTAAAATAAAAACAGACTAAAACTAGAAATGGCGCGGCAGAGGCCGACGCGTATCCCCACGCCGAATGTTTGACCTAGGTGTGCCCCAGGGTTGGTAATGGGGCCATGCATAGTTGAGATTGACCGTATTGTCATAAGAGAGGTTCAGTATCAATTTGAAGTGAATCGGTGTAGAAATGAAGAAATTATAGTAAAAGGCAATTTTGGGTGGGTGTGGTCTATGTGGGCGGGGCGCCCCAGGGTTGGTAATGGGGCCATGCATAGTTGAGATTGACTGTATTGTCATAAGAGAAGTTCAATATCAATTTGAAGTGAATCGGTGTAGAAATGAAGAAATTATAGTAAAGGCAATTTTGGGTGGGTGTGGTCTATGTGGGCGGGGCCCCAGGGTTGGTTATGGGGCCATGCATAGTTGAGATTGACCCTAATGTCATAAGAGAAGTTCAGTATCAATTTGAAGTGAATCCGTGTAGAAATGAAAAAATTATAGTAAATGGAATTTTTTGCTGGGTGTGGCCTATGTGGGCGGGCGCCCCAGGGTTGGGATTGGGGCCATGCATAGTTGAGATTGACCCTAATGTCATAACAAAAGTTCAGTATCAATTTGAAGTGAATCCGTGTAGAAATGAAAAAATTATAGTAAATGGAAATTTTTGGTGGGTGTGGCCTATGTGGGCGGGGCGCCCCAGGGTTGGGAATGGGGCCATGCATGGTTGAGATTGACCGTATTGTCATAAGAGAGGTCCAGTATCAATTTGAAGTGAATCGGTGTAGAAATAAAGAAGTAAATGTAAAATAACCTAAAAAAATGAGTGATAATTTCTGACGCGGCCCCACCCCAACTGCTATAACTTTTGACCCAGGGGTCAGATCAAAATTCCAAATAGTGCAGGGTCGCACATATGCTCATAGCTACCATGTGTGTAAGTTTCAAGGTTCTAGTGCTTTTAGTGTAGGAGGAGATAGTGGCCAGGACGGACGGACGGACGGACAGACGGACGGACGGACGGACGGACGGACGGACGGCGGAGATAACCACAATATCCCCACCTTTTTTTCAAAAAGCGTGGGGATAATTAAGAAAAAAACGACACTACCAACTCTCTATATTAAAACAATGTTTTCGTAATATTGATTATAATATAATGAATTCAGAAAATTTATACCGAGGTTGCATTGAAGGAGTATTACTAGGACGAAATAGCCAGAGCTTTGTTATGTTGAAATGGGCCGTGCTCTGTGAAAAGGCGGTTCAATGCAGTCACACAGGCTAATCACGGACAACACTTTCCGCTTTTATGATATTTTTCGTTTTAAGAAAGTCTCTTTTTAGCAAAAATCCAGTTTAGGCGGAAAGTGTCTTCCCTGATAAGCCTGTGCGGACTGCGCAGGGTAATCTGAGACGACACTTTTCGCACATGAATTAAACCCCCTTATCCACAGAGCACGGCCAAAATACAGTTTGAAATAAACAGAGATAAAATAGTGTGTTTTTATGGTTATGATTGTGCATTAGTATGACAGATGCATTTAAAGAATTAGTGCTCAGTCGAACGAGTCTTATTCCATTAGATTTTAAATGTCTAACAAACTGCTTTGGAATTTTACTGACAACCTAAATCATTAGAGTCGCATTCTGCGAAAACTGGATATAATATATGTGCGTAAAGTGTCGTCCCAGATTAGCCTGTGCAGTTCGCACAGGCGAATCTGGAACGATACTTTCCGCCTTAACTGGATTTTCGTAAAGAAGTGACTTCCTTTAAACGAAAAATACCATAATCTGGGATGAGATTGACACTTAATGCACATAAATTTTCTCAGAACGCGTCTCATTTAATTTAAATTTAATGTAAAAAGAACCGCTTCACCAACTTAGTATCGTTTATTGGAATACTTAAGAAAGTTTAGATGTTTCTTATTAATTTCTAAGTGAAGATAAGTTGCGTATCAATTGTATATGGTACTTAAATTATATGTAATAAACATTTAAATATTTTTTTAAGCTGCTTTAAAATAAAGATGATACGTCAAGAACAGTGTGAATAATGTTAAGTAAAACGAACAAAACATCACTCCGGATTGTAAAGGTTTGAATATAGTGTGACTTTTGTTAATTAAGAAACAACATACTTACACATATATATCAGTGATTTGCAATAAAAGATCACTTCGAAAAAAAAGTACTTTCCCTTCATGGATTATTCTGTTAATATGTTAGTGGCAATACCAATTTTTTTTTAATAAATTGTCATCATAGTGACTTACTGAAATATTAGGATATTAACAACAGTCACGAACACAACTTCATTTTATTTATGTTAATAAAACGTACATAAACTATATCTCGGTATGTTGAACTTTTTTCTCCTTGGTAGCGATTATGCATGTATGCAATCATATAATTTGACACTAATTTACTGGAGCATTGATAAACGAATCAATTGTCCTATTATTTGTCAATGATATTAATTATTAATCTAATTGTTAAGTGTGTTTGGAATCTATTCCGATTCCACGTTTTTACAATACGTTCTATAAAACAAAAGGCTGTGTTCATCTTACTTAAGCTAATTAACCTTTTGGTGTTCATCGGTATAAAACAATACCCAACTATGAACGTCCTTCAAGTCGTTCAACTTGGGCATCGGGATTGATTGTTCAACAAGAGTCCCGTCACTTAAAATACACCACTGGTAAAGTGATGTTGACGGACTATCCGAAATGGCTTAATTCAAAAGCTGACGCGAAGTTGATCTCCTTTTTATACAACAATGGTAAGCTGCTTGATTTGCTTTATTTCTTCAAGTATACACGTTGCCACACATTCACTTGATTGGTCTTGCTAACATTAACCATCCAAACTCCTATGCGGTATGGGATTATAACTAGTGGCAACGTTTAGGAAAATATCAATAATAGTGCACTTAAGTCTCATCATACGATAACAAACTTTTGCTAGAACATTTAAACATGTTCAACATTATCACTTGTAGGTGTCTTATTGGTGGCAAATAAATAGATGACAATGTCTGTCATGTAGTTAATATACTATCGATTTGCAATTTCGCTTCTTTTATCAGCGGGCACTATCATAACATTCATCAGCTAAATGTCGCCAATACTGCCTTTCATCTCAAACATGTTTTGTCTTTTTTTTTTACTTGAACTGGACGAACTCAGAGTAGCGGTTTTAATCTATGTCTGCGCATATATGTACACACTGTTTAATCTTAGACAATTTGAATAGTTCGTGCTAGTTTTTGCTTATCACGTGAAACGGTTTTTTAGTGCTCGAAAAATCGGCATGATTCTTTTTCTCGAACAAATTATGCCTACAAATCCCATTTGTTTTCATCGCGATTCGTGTTATGCTCAGAGACTCCAATCAGTCAGATGGTGTCGTCTGTGACACGTAATTCGTTTTTAAACACGTGTTTAATCCTGCGATGACAGCTTGTGTATACCCGTTTAACGTAGGATTCCATGTCAAAAACCTAACCTTAGCATTCAAAGGCACGTGAAACGGCTCACTGACATTGCAATAAACTGGTCGAAATTGCGACCCTTATATTACATATAAATCGAACGGCGTCATAAACACAATGAAAGCAAAAACATCAGCATGATCAGGGGTAAAATCATCATATTAAAGGGACCTTTTCACAGATTTAGGCATGTATTGAAGTTTGTCAATAATTGCGTTTAATTGGTAAATGTCCACATTGAAAAAAAGAATAAAATTAAAGAAGGAAAAAACATCGCAAATGGGCTCGAACCACAGACCCTTGTAGTAAAAGTCTAGAAATAACATCAATCGGATATCTGTGCGCATACAGCCTGCAGGGGCGTAGCGAGACCTCCTATGATGTGAAGGCACATTTTAGAGGGTCCTGGGCACACCCACCAACCCGTAATAAAGGCCAGTAGTGGGCACAGACGCGATTTTTCTTATCATAGTTTAAAACAAACAATAAGCTATTCATTTCGTTGAAAACATTTTTAACATATAAACAGTTTTGGCAACAGATTGCAATTTACTTGCATGGCTGAAGTGTGGTTTGAAGAACTGCATGTTCCGACTCTTGGTACTGGCCAGCCTTCTCGTCATTGTTGTCTTGAAGACAGTCGAGTGCGTTGACGGCCACTGGGAACGACTGTCTGAAGGTTGTCAACGCATCTGCTCTGCTACGAGTCTCACACAAATTCTGCAGTTTGGTACGCCCGTTAAGAGCTTCTTTGGTGTTTGCATCTAGTCCCAACTGATCGTTACATGAAACTGTGAACAAGGGCTAGATAAAAATAATGCGACTTGCAGTGAACATTGTTCGCTAAAGATGCAAGCTCTTTTATTCTTGCTTGGAAACCCTTGAATCGCCCAGACATATTTCCAGCGCCGTCGTAGCATCGTGCACGCTTTTTTCTAAAGGTAAACCGTTTTCTTTTAGAACGGTAACTGTATCGACAGCAACATTTCTCCCTTTGTCGATCTACACAATGTAAAGCCCAGGAACTCCTCTCGCACATAAAAACTCGTTGTCATTTTTGTCAACAAATCTTACACACAGTTACAGTTGTTCGCGTCTTCTGGTATCAATTGCTTCATCAGCAAAAAGAATGGATCTCTATTGCAGGCGTTAAGAATTCTTTCTTGTACTTGTTTCGCAGCTATGGTAAGAATTTCATTTTGAATTTCTGGCGATGTGTATTTGGCATTTTTTTGTCTAAGTGAGTCTTGAGAATTGTGTCAGTGTTTGCTTTATGTCTTAGAAATGCCATGAAATTAATTTACGTTGTGTCCCCTAATTTCAATGTTCTCTTGGGCCGACAAGACAAGGGTCCCTGCAATTTCCCCTTCTATGTGTATGCTGTTTTCTATAGTAAGAGCTCTAGCATCTGACAATGAGCGAGAGATCGATTTGCTTTTCGCTGCATTGATGTCTAAGAAGTGTTCAGCCATTTTCATACAGTTTACATGGTTGCTATTTTTTATGTTCCGCTTAATATAATTACACAGGTTTTTCTAATAAGTTATAAGATTTTTATTTGTGAAGGTTCTTTCTTTTCCCGACTTTGAAAAAAAAGACATGGGACACAAACATCTGCATCTTTTAAAACTGAGTATTTTAATAATGGGCACTCCGTTAGCCATGATGCATATTACTGCCAGAAGTTTCCAGAAATATACCTGGAGAATGAAAAAATAGTAAATTAAAACAACACACCCATTCAAAATTTACAAAGAAAATACCATAGAATACTGTATTTAACATGTCTACCTTAAAGCCACCCACCTTGCATCTGACCTTGAAATGAAATACATGTTTATCAATACATAAAGATGCAATTTGAAAGTGTGCAATATTGTTATAAAATCTATAGCCTAGTTAACAAGTATTTTATTATTTTTCAAACGGTACCGCTTTTGAAACGGAAAGTAGAATTTCTAGACGTATACGTCCATTCATTTCGACAAACGCGATTATCTTTAAGTTTTAAAGCGCAAAAAGACGGATTTCTACCTTGTAACCACTATATATATATATATTATAATCGGTATAGATAAAATTAAATCTGTAGCATAGTTAGCAAGAATTTTATTATTTTTCAAACGTTACCGCTTGTAAAACCGAAAGTAGGATTTTCTAGACGTATACGTCAATTTCGACAAACGCGATTATTTTTAAGATTTAAAGCGCAAAAAGACGGATTTCTACCTTGTAACCACCAGATATGTTCTAATTGGCACAGATGAAATTAAATCTATAGCCTAGTTAGCAGATTATTTATTATTTTTTAAACGTTTCCGCTTTTAAAACCAAAAGTAAGATTTCTAGACGTATACGTCCATTTCGACAAACGCGAGTATGTTTAAGTTTTTAAGCGCAAAAAAGACGGATTTCTACCTTGTAACCACCAGATATATTATAATTGTCACAGATAAAATATGTTTCTTACTTAAACTTAATTTAACTATGCCAAATAAGGTGTGTGGCTTTAAATGATTTTAAATCGACAAATCTTTCTTAGCGTTTGAACGAATACTTTAATGCTGCACAGTTGAAATATCAATATCAAAATATGTGTATTAGATCTATAAACTTATTTCCTATTCTGTTAGATTACGTAATCAAATACATTTATTTAATCTGTAAACACCATAGGTCTTGGAATGTTATTAAATATTTAGCTTACTTTGGTGCATTCAATTAATTATGCTTGTAAAGTAAATTCTTCGTACGAACATTATTATTTTAAAAGTGGTCAAGTTCAGAGTTGGGCTTTTCCTACGAAACTATGAAACGCACCTTATGTGTTCGAAAATCACTAATAACGTTAGATTTTCCTTTTGCAGCAGTCAGCACTTTTATTCTAATTTCATGAGCAATCCATATTTAGTGAATGCTAACAAAGCACACGATGCAATGTTCCTGTAGCATATGCAATACTAATATAACCCACTTGAAAATTATGGAAATAATATATTAGATAACGCATAAATAAGAAATGTGAATCGATAGGATAGATCTGTACATCCGAAAAACTATTCATGTATTTTGTGTGTACTTATTCCTTCCTTGACGGGAGCTTGAAGGTGCTTCGATCGGTCCATTCTTCTGAAAGGATACGACGCCGGTCATCATCTTACACCGTTTGAACCGAACAACATGTATATGACGGTGGAATATTACAGGATTTGATTGGTCTAAAATATTCGCGCCACAGAAAAAAATGTGTTACCGCTATGTACATGCACAGGAAACTCTCTGTCACTCGACCAGATAGTCTTAACAATGTAATGGTTGTAACGCTTGTGAGGTTACGTTATACTATTAAAAAATGCGCTATCTTTTCTTAATTTGGGTGCATTTGACTAGAGTAAAAAGGTTACGGGCGTTTTATTGTTTTCGATTTTTTCATAATAATTGCCCAATTAATACAATAAGTTGTCCGACACACAAAAATACGTCCTTTGTCTTTTTCTTACATCTCAGGAAGCTTCTGCTATATGTGACTATATTAAAAATAGCCTGCTAAAATAGCTTGATATTACGCAAGCAGAAAATGACGGTTTAGGCCTTGAAATAATCAAAGCGCTGAAGGCATTTAATAGTTATCTATATTAAGCACAACTCATTTTTTCTAAGTAAAGTTTTGTTCGATAGAGTCACGATCATTTTCATCTTTTGCAGTCTGTAATTCATCAAGTTCATGTGCGATGATTGCTCCACTCCCATTCCGAATAGACAATAGTTTCTGTAAATCTTGTTTCATTGTCATTTTTCGTCACGGCACCATAATTAGGGAGTTTCTTAGAAAGTACTACGCGTCTTAACGGTTCGATCCTTTATGCACTCTATTTAAATAATAACAATTACAATGACGTCACCGTCATCGACGGCCGACGTTAACGCGCCATGGCGGCAAAGCATGACGTTGCATATTCTCAACGTTCTGGGGGCCGCGAAAAGTAATAAATAGAAACAACATAACGTTTAACAAAATCATCAAATTGTTATGTAAATTATCATTAAAAGCAAAGTAAATAGAAAAATCATTTCTAAATCACGCTTTTCGATCATGAATGTCATTTAAGAAAATACAATCCTGAACATGTCCTTTTCACTTATTTCGAATGCAATCAAAATCACATCACAAATTCAAAACGTGTCTATGGGCACTCAATTGGATTAAGTCTTGTAATTGGGCGCGTTGATACTCCTTGGCTGGAACTGCAGTGCGTACACATCTATCGTTACCCGGAAGCAGATGTTCCACGACCCCGAGTTTCCACTTCAAGCGCGGACCGTCGTCATGGATATGTTGATTAATCACAGTTAAGGTTGTCGTATTCCGCTTCCTGTCCGTCGTATTTTTCGAGCTGGGTGTCGGTGCACATGACTTCTTTCTGCAATTGCATCACCAACGATAGTCGGTCTATCTGAATCCCCGGACTTCGGGACAGCGACATCGTGTCAAATGCTTTGAGATTCCCTTTTATTGCCATGCCCTCAACGTGAATTATTGACGGAATAGGAGATAAATCCGTGTGGGTGCTGTCTTCTAAATATTTTGAAGTGTTCTTTCTCGCAATATTCAGATTTTCTTTCTTTTTCTTGTTCAGCTACTCTCGTATCCTAAGCCGACTGATCTGGGTGACGGCGTCCGGAGGTTCTGGCGTAAAGACGGCGTCCACGTTGCCATACGCGTTGACGGCGTCCGTGTCACAAAACTTGTGCTGGGAGCGCGATGTACGGAGTTGCGCGAGATCCCGTTCCGCGAGAGGTTTGTAGCGCTGCGCTGGAGAGACTTCGTTGGAGACTTTGAAGGTTCATATCGAGAACGTGCGACGGAGGCCGCTCGGGAATGGGCTCTTTCTATTCCCAGAACATAGCCCGTCCGTAAAGGAAATCCAAACTCTTATCTACAGATTGCTTAAGATCTTGCTCTGTATCCGTGGTTGTTTTCTTAACAATTTATTAGTCTCGCCATCACTTTTTAAACGCATTATTTGTAGTTTCTGTTTGAAGAAATGTTATTGTTTGATATACACGAATTATTGTATTTTTAGAGTATTTTAAGCAAGTTTGGACCCACTTTCTAATCAGCACTGGCGCTAAAGCCCATTCCGATACCGACTCCTGTATCACTCCGGCATCCAACATCTTTCCAGGTGTTGTTCCTCCTCCCCAGCAAAACATGCTGGTGTTCTCCGCATTCTCTGCTTGATAGGCCGCGCCTCCCCAGTATCTATGGAATGCTCAAATCGGTACATGTGCCTAGATCAAATTCGCTCTTGGCGAATACATCCTCATAAGTTATGAGTAGATTCGCAAGTTTCTCCCTCTGTTCACTTTACAACTCCTTACTAGACTCTTGTCTTACTAGTTGCTTTTAAATGATCTGGCACCTTGTCACTAAGGCGAACGTTATTTACAGACTGTCTTCTGTTTTCTTCAACAGTTTACGCAAAGTAATCCTCCACGTTTTTGGTCATCGGTACCACTGCCTCTATTGGAAACGCTTTCGCGACTATTTTCCCTTGCTTCAGGACACGATATCTTCAACACACATATTGTCGCATACTTTCCTTTGTCATGCAAAGTTTTTGGTACCAGGACATCCAGACCCTTGTCTACTTCCTCAATAAACTGAGACATGTCACCGTCAAGTTTACATTGTACATGTTTCACAGAATTTGGAGGTATTACACTTCGTTTACTAACGGTTACTCTGCAAACTTTTGGTTTACCGTTTGTCACTGCCACATTCATGGGTACATCTTCCCCATCGATACAGAAGGTATCATTTACATAGTCCAACACAGACCTTCCCTGTATGAAGTCAAACCCTAGAAACATCTCTTGTGAGATCGGTGCTACATGAATGTTCTCCTCATACTATTTTCATCCTCACTGGTCCAACCACACTGCCATTCATTTTCATTTTCTTTCCTGTGGCATTTAACGTCACCCGTTTTTTTACTTTTGGTTTTCGTTTCATGCTATTAAATAGCTCTTCTGAGATTATTGTCACATCGGCGCCTGTGTCCACCACGGCCTCCACTGGTTTACCATTTAATTCAATTGATAGTTTGTACTTGGATACTGATGACAGATGATTGACAATCATAACCTCTCCCAACTCAGGATCTGGTTGGATTAAGACTTCTTTCTTTTCGATATTTGAGTTTTCTGGGACAACTTGGGATACACCAATCCCCTTTGCCTTACTCCCGCTCTCCGATGAACTGTCATCTGTTTGTGTCTCTGCATTCACGAAACGCGTCTCTCTTCTTCTTGAACGTACTGGCTAAACCGA
Source organism: Dreissena polymorpha (assembly GCF_020536995.1). Taxonomy (NCBI): domain Eukaryota; kingdom Metazoa; phylum Mollusca; class Bivalvia; order Myida; family Dreissenidae; genus Dreissena; species Dreissena polymorpha. The sequence goes on from NC_068359.1 coordinate 61,415,776, forward strand.
TCTATTCCTACGAGATCTTGGTCGTGTCTCTCCTATAGATAAATTACGCCCTCTACCTCTATCCACAGGTTTCAAAGACGAAGTATGCCTCTCTTTTCCATAACTATCGCCATTTTTCTCATACCCCATCTTTGAATCATCACGCCTGGAGGAAGAAATACTTCCCCCTTTTTTCTGATAGTTTGTGGGCCAGCATTTACGAGTCGGGAGTGGCCCCCTTGCCCGACCCCCGCCCGTTTAAACCTCTTTGTCCACGCCCTAGCGGTTGTCGATTATGACATTCTGCTCTGCGATGCCCCATTTCATGGCATGCGTAACATTCTTGCGTAGCTTTCCACTTCTCGCAATCTGATCTTATAAGGCCAGTCTCTCTTCAAAAGAAACAATCATTGATGCCTGGCTGTTTCTCACCAGCTTCTTGTTGAACTCCCCAACCATTATTTATTTCACCTATTCCTGTTGAACGACCTGCACCACATCGACCTCTATAACCACCACCTCTGCTATAACCGGCTTGATTTCGGTTACTGTTCCATGGTTGGAAACCTCCATTACGACCATATCCACCCCTATTTGGCTTATTGTCCATCTGGTTGAGCCCACTGATACCACGCCCATTACCACTTTTGGCTCTACCACCAGTACCTTCACTCCTGTTGAATGTCATTTGTTTGTCAAATTGGCTTTGCATCTGCTTTAAACTCTCATCAATCCTGTTAATGCTTGTTTCAAAAACATTAACCGCCTCCTCTGGATCTCGCGTCGAAGTACGCCTCGAGCTCTTTGCCTTTACGTTTGTACTATTGATGTTCAAATCGTAATGTACGTAATCTTTAGCTTCGTCCATGGTTTTGATACGTTTAAGACAATCGTCTTTTGATGCTTCTCTATTTTCGAGTACTAAACAGAAGCGGTTGACTTCCTGCGAAGCAGCATATTTTTCAGATACTTTACTGAATGCTCTTAGAGATATCATCTGTACTCTATCTGCCCACACCTCAAGGGATTCGTTTGACTCTTGACACGCTTGGTTGAATCGGGCTTGCGCTGTCTCCACTAACTCCTTTCCTCCGAACCTTGTTTCTTACTTCTTTATGAGCTGCCTGTAAGTGAGGCGACCAGTACCGGAAGATATCAAAGTATGATATTTAGCGGCATCACCTTGTAAGCTCCAACACACGCAATACCTGCATTCATCCTCGGTCCAATTGAAAGCTTTTGCATTACTCTTAAACTTCAATTTAAAAGAGTCAAAATAATCCCCTTTACCATCAATGGAACCAGCAAACCGCAAATGTCTATCCAAACCCTTTGGCATCTTCCGTAAAGATACATCCTCGTCTGAAGAGTTTCTGATGTATCTGTAGTTTCCTCAGGTACTGATTTTCTCTTGGGTTATCTTTTAATTTTATTCTTTGTACTTTCCCTTTCTTTGAATTTAAACAATTTCTAACATTTAGATTTGGCTTTTGGATTCTCTTCTTTTTCATCTTCTGAATCTTCTGTTGTGTTGTTATGTTTATGCTTTTTCTTGTGAGAAACCTTCTTTATGCGTCGTGTAGTAATAGTTGCAGGTGTACTACCCTCTTCTGACTCTACTGTCTCAGTTTCTTCCGGCTCTTCCTACACTTCATCCACATGGGCTTTGCTTCCAGATTTTTGTTTTGCAGCAATAATAAGCTTATCTTCAGTATCTGTTCCTGAACTGAAGGCATCTTCCAACCTCTTTGGCTTAAGTTTTGGAAACTCAAGATCTGGAAGTCTATCAATTAGCATATCATTCATCTCGAAGTCCAGTTGGTTAAGCATAGCCGTTGTCATTTTCCCGCCAAATTCCTCCTTCAACATATACGCATTCAGATTTCCTTGAGATAAACGTAACATGTGCATGCGTTTTGAGATGTTATCTCATATGCCCACAATCTCCTTCAGTTGTTGCACCGGGACAAAATTCACTTTCAGTTTGCCGCCCTCCAAAACGCCACCTGTTGCAGAAGCAGAAATACTGCCACCTTTGTTAGAGGTCGACGTTCCATCACCTGAAGAAAAGGTAGTCATCGCGCCACCTGATGCTCCTTTGGCTGCAGCCGGATCAGTTTGTGATCCCTTTAAATTCATTATAAAATGTGTCAATCTGGGTTCTGGTGTATCACTCATCTTGATCTTATTCAAAATACTTCGCTATCTAATTGTCATAATATGAAAATAATATTAACACTTCATTTGAGTGTCACACTATTAAAATATACAAACAGCACTTTTCATAAGTGTCTATTCTTTTATTTTTCACTAAATTTGCACTTCATAAGTGTCTCTTAATTCAAACAAAATCACACAATTGATTTTGCACTAAAATACGTGTCACTACTATTCACAAATCACACAAATGTTGTTGCACTAGAATAATTGTCAATGATATCCACAAATATTCACTTTTTTATTAAAGTGTCACTTCAATGTACAATTTATATATTCAACTCAATGTGCATAAAAACAACTACAAAATATATCAAACAATGTACATTAAATGATAATATGGCCTCAAACAATTTATCTCATGATTAATGAAACAACAACATAAATATTCACACTTTTAATGTCAATAAATGCCAGCTTATGCTTATTGATCCTTAAGTGGCCTCTTTACTACTTTTATTCCAAAAATGTCTTTTAATGTGAGGGGAAATCACCGAAATGTATTGCCTATCTACTTACTGCATGCAAACACTTCCTATTATTGCCAAAAAATAATTTCTAAATTTTTTCCAAAATTTCACTTATCCAGAAATATTACACTTTTTTTCTGGTAAGTTGCTTATCTGTGTATAATACAGATAAAATATCACTGTTTTTTTCTAATGTCTACAGTTATTGATTGCTATTTTAGCTTTTTATATATTTTGCAGTCTGTATTTCAAGAAATAGTTGGATTTTCCAGGAAAAGATGATTTGTTTTTGTTGTTTTTTCTCCACTGTCAAAGTATTGCACCAAATTAATGCAACAATGTAGTTTCTGTAGTTATTTGTTATTGCTGATATTTTGTGACTGATAAACTCTTGTGTTCTGCACCACTGTTGCAACAATTGACCAGTTTGTGTTGATCAATTAATATTTTCAAAACAAATGCACCTCCTTTGAATAATATATTTATCTTGAAACAATTTACAATTTTAATATATTTGCAGCTAGAAATGTGTGCAAATACACAGGTACACTTAGAAATTCCAGTTATTGTGTAACAACTAGCACTTGATATCTTGAGGTCTCTTTTTCACCAAAAATGACAAATATTCTCAAATAAAACAGCATATGTTTACAACAAAATATTAAATTGTAATATCCGGACATGCATCAAATGCAAAAGTATGTTTTCAATCATGGGCCACACACATACAAACAATCTTACAGTCTTCAATTTGTACTTGTATAGAAATACTACACAAGTTTTTATGCAAATCCCACAAAATTCAATGTTAATATCACACTAGCATATCACCTTGCAAGCTAGCATGAACAATCTATTCAAATTTTAACAGGTCTATTTTTATACACTACACTGAGTTGGCCTGTAGTGTTTATATTGGCAAACAGCACAAGACAACACATCATGTGTGGGACAATTATAACAAATATATATACAAATATGTACAAAGCAGAGTAATTCTCCTACTCAACACATATATGTACAATGTACATACATTTGATGTCAACCAACCCGGTTAAACACCAATTAAATGAAAAAAATCACTATATAATTCTGCACGGACCTTGTCATTTACAAGATGGGGTTTTCCTCAAAGTGTAGTATAACAGTGTTAACACTGCACTGTTAAAAATCTTAAATTTGCATATAGCATTTTATGCAAGTTGAAATATTGTGGCCATTTATTTACAATCAATATTGTCTAATATTTCTGGAGAAAAATCGCTTTGCAAGGGGAATTACGCCCGGTCAGACGTAAAAATACAAACTCATGACTAAAAGGTACAAATACAAAATAAATGTCAACTATTTCTTTTTCTAAAAATAGCTTGAGAAATTTTTCAAAGTCTTCCACCCTCGAATTTACTCCACACTGGCTCTTAACAGCTCTAAAGTCGCCCTGATGAAATACACCAGTGATATTCATAGAATATACCTCGGACCTAAACCATTACACCAACCACATTCAGCTCAGGCAAGAACCACCTTTCTTTTTTATGCAGATTTCAATTCAAATCCACCGGGGCAACATCCCCATTTTTCCACTGTGAATTCTACAACAATTAAAAAGAAAGTACTCGCAGCGCCATTATGGTCGAATGGTTACTTAATTGGGCGACCGTTTACCACCGTATAGGGGACTTACGAGTGTTATAAGGGCTGAAAAGAGCTGGAAAAACTCTGCAGCAAAAATGGCTGCACTCACTAGCTGATTCAACTACGACGAGAGACCGCGGGAAAACGCGCCGAAGCCGCAAGTAGGATTAATCACCCACCAGAAACTCATCCAGTCTGGTTCTCACCTCGCAGAGCCTGGTTCCCGCTGCTGAAATAGCGAATGCTACAAGTGTAGTCCGGGTCTTCACATTATGCAGCCTCTGGCCCGGAAGGACCTCATAAACTTTGAAATACACACTGTCAGAATTTATTATTTCCAGGTTTTTTAATCGTGAAAGCAGTACTATTTTGGATATGTTAGAGCATGGACATTGTTCAGTACTAGTGTTTCCTCGCAAATAACTTAACTACAACGAACATTTGCAACTCTTTTATTTTATTCAATTTTGTCAATTTACCAATCCGTGAACAGGTCCCTTTAATTACGTTTCGTTTTTTGTAAACACGCCAGTTGCTTCCCCTATATTATTATTATATACAAACTGGATTTTCCAAAGTGGAATCCCGGTTGTTGTTTTAAAAAAATTATATCAGATACATAAAGTATATCAATAAATAAATTATATCTTATATCATCTTATGTCATTTACAAAAATGCGAGTAACCACTTTGTTTATTGATGATTTATGAAAAAAAGAATCGATAATTTTCGAAGATTGATTGATACATTGTTTTTTTCTGGGGGATCCCATTTCATAATTTATGTTATTGGGTCAAGACGGCGTCAACAAGAAGATTAGTGGTGAAAAAAAGATGGCGGTAAGAACTTCGAATTGCAGACTTTTTTTAAAGTATAAAGCAGATCAGTTTTAATTAAATAACCATGTTTTGGAATATGCATGAAACAGAAATACAAATGAAGTTATTTGAACCTAAATGCTTTCAGGCAGAGGTCCGGGTGAAACACAAAAGACATAAGAGGTACGTTAAGGGCTTCTTTTAAGACAGTCGTTTCCGCATTCGCTGTTGATGTGAAATTTATGACAAAGTTTTGTTAACATTCAAGGTGTGTGCTCAGTTACCTATAACACGAGTAAAGGAGAGATTGGCCAATATTAATTCATTGTGTAAATATTTTGCCCCATGACGTGTTTGAATAGATAAATAGCAATAATATTGATGTAACAAGTTTGTTTAAATTGGAACATGTATAATTTCACCGAACTCGTTGTTTAATTTCTCACATTTAAATTGCAGGGCTTTTCACCTTTATATAACAGGGGCCGAAATTCGGCCCCTTCCCAATTGAAAATAAGGTCATTTATTCCCATAATTGATAGAGGAATTTCCCAAATTGTAAAACAAAATAATTTCTTTTTTTACTTAGACATATTGGGCATCTCCCAAATTGAAAGCAATGAGCTCTAATATGATTAAGAATGCACAACAATGTGTCTTTTAATACTTCTGCACAATGAAAAAGACCCTGTTTAAAAAACTTTTAAAAACACGGTCTTCCCAAAATGAGCAGTTATCGCGCATGAAATTCCCAATTTGAAAGGCTTTGGCCTCTTCCCAATTTTCTGATGAAAAGCCCTGAATTGATATTATCAAAATCTAACGTTAACACATCGCAAATTTATTTCACAGTATCAGTCCGACGTCATAAATGGTTCATGTTATAAAATATCGCCCCCTTGGTGCAAAAAGGTACCATGTGACATTGAAGTTAGAAGGCACATTGTACCTTTTTCTCCAATGGGGCTATATATACATGCATATGCTATAATGCATATGTATAACATCCCAATAAGGCATTCTCAAAACGCAAGGTATACAATGACAGTATGATTCTTTTGAGCAGCACAATAATAATGTAATTTTGTGTGGGGTTAAGTATCACCTACAAGAGAGAGTGGCTTCTCCTATGAAAATGTCAAGCATATTTCATATTAATTGATTTATGTATGCATTGAATCATGTTCATGTCTTTAAACTTGTAACTTGTTTCACCTCTTAACATAAAGATCAGGCACACATTTCTTGAAGGTAAGACTTTTGGAATAGTGTAATTATTAAAATGATGTTTAATCACTATTATACAACAATATATTCTGCAGTGTGTGTCCTTTAACTCATGATGTAACGAGTATGTTGGTATTTTGTTTTCGTAAAAATGAATGTAGAAGATTAAGGAGCGTTTCCATTAAAAAAAAAATTATTTAAAGGAAAATGTATTTCAGATATATAAAAGGTAAGGTTACTCTTAAATATGTTCTTTATCATCTTGCACCACATACCCGAATATTAAACATTTTGTTGTATAACACCAACAACAAGTTGTTGTGTTTTACCAGCGATACTAAGCTCCCTGTAGTAATCTCTATCATTTACATACATGTTTCTCATAATATCGACCCTATAGGTTTGTTAATATGCGAATGTGCTTACTCTATAAAAAGTTCCTTAATGGAAATACGAAACATTCGTTCATGTGATTCTTAAAATAGTTTACTTTTTGTCACAAATAAGCGACTTATAACACATTTGATTAACCTTTATGTGTTACGTTATTTAAATAATCATAACATCAGCCTGGGTTAAACATGACATATTTTCCAATAAAAACCGGAAATCATGAAAACGGTCATCGTAATAGTCATTAATAAACAGCAAATAAATTAAAACTTCTAAAATTACACAAACATAAAATGTTTTATTCGTATTTATGAGTTTTCGTTCAACTCATGATACAAGAGAAGGGCATATGCTATGAGAATAAGGGATAGTAGCTGGTGTTATTGTTTTTTTTTATATTGTTTTGTTACCTCTTCCTCGATCAATTAAATAAGTTGTTTCAACACACAAAAATATGCCACTAAGTCATTTTCCTTTTTTTTTCAAATCTCTCATAAAGTTTCTGCTATATATAAGTACTGGATTTTCCTCGTTTAAAAATAGCCTTCTAAAAATAGCCTTAGATTACGCAAGCAGAATATGACAAGGTTGGGTTTAAGTCATGAACTAATCAAAGCGCTTAAGGCATTAACATGGTTATCTATTGCACAGCTCATTTTCAAAGTAAAGTTTTTGCTTTTTAAATCGCAAGTTAAAAATATGCACAACACACATTTTAATATTTTACATTATGATTACATATTATTTTATTGAGAGTGTGTCGACAGGCAGATGTCGAGATGTGTGTGCACTGTTAACCAACCCATCGATGTTATCAGTAAGACCATTTTTACCGTAACTTTTTTGTTTTGCTATTTTGTTGTTAGTCCATAAAACATATTGTTAAAGGGGCCGTCTAACTGATTTCACGTGTTGGTAAATTGACAAAATTAAAAAAAGGTGTTTCAGATTCGCAAATTTTCTTTTTAGTTATGATATTTTTGAGGAAATGGAATTAACATGCTGATAAATATGTATTATATGCATCTTTTGATGATTTGAAAACCTGAAAATCATAATGCGTCGTGCGACGCAAAACGATTGAATAATTTGGAAAGTTCTGTTGTTGTCGTTTTATTTTGGGATACTACGAGGATTGCTTATAAAGGTAAACAATACATTCGCTTTAAGCAAGCGCATGGACGGTCGAGTGGTCTAGGCGGAAGACTTTTTACTCCAGGACTCCAGGGGTCAGTGGTTCGAGCCCTGTTGAGGGTTGCTTTTTTTCCTTTTTTAAATTGTATTCTTGTTTTTTTTTTACTGGAGATTTTTAGTTCAAATGTTTAAATTTATTAATATAAAGCATTTAATGACAAGCTTCAATACATGCCAAAATCTGTTGGACGGCCCCTTTAACATTGTATGTTAATTTGTGAATTAATGTTGTTGCAGAACTGAAATCCATGACATACTTTTATTCAGCAGTTCTTCTTTGTTCATTGAATCGTAGTGGTCTCTAGCTACGGTTCTGACAACATGGTATTAACACCAGCTTTTCGCAAACGAACAACTAGAAACTAGCATTAATTTAATAAATCGATAAAAAAATATGAATTATATAAATTTGTTCTTTCGCATGCATGTTTCTCCTAAATCAAAAGCTAATTTATCCATTAAAGATTTCTCGGTCGAAATTCATCGAAAACATGTTAAATGTGTCAAATTATTTCGAACCATATTTTCTTTAACCAAAACAATCATTGAAGATGTACTAAATAAAAAGCCCAATGCAATCGTTAAATAAATATGTGTCTGTATATTTTATGAATCTACCGTACGTTTTTATAACTTCAATTTGATAACTGCAATAATGTCACGTTAGCTGTTAAACACATACTTCATAGTATTCGAATATAAGTTAATATAATAATAAATCGCTTTCCTTATTGTGACTTTTTGCCGTTGTCAACAGTGTTTCCGTGACATAACGACGGTAATTTAACCTACTTGTGCACTAATCTGGGTATGCTTTTTTATATCTGTATTTAAAACTCATGCACATAACAGATAACTGATCAATTAGACTACATGTAAGATTATGCTTACCTTAGAAGATATAGCTTAAAGACCAAATCTCACACATCCTGCTGATTCTAAAATTCGAACCCGCTTACCACGGATTTATAGGCTGATCAGGGATGGAAATATGTTCAAAATCACTGCTGTAAAGTGTTTCTCCTGATACGCATGAGAAAAGTTTATCGAGTAATATCGGGCAACGCTTTACGCACATGTATTTAGCTAGAAACCGCTTAAATATCGGGTTTCGAGACACGAGCTTTATAATATATTATTTATTTAAAGTGTGATTGATACACGAATTAATATGGTCCATACAGTAACATAACCCACATTGTTATACATTTGATGTCATAATCTCAAAATGAGTGGACTTTAAGGAATGAAATCGTATAGCAATTACAAAGATGATACGCTAGCCATGCTGTGGATTTAGACAGAAACAAGGATATATCTTTGCTTTCAATGTATCTTCTTTCAAGGCGTTAAAAACTTATAAATTGCATTTGTGACAAGTAGGTTCACAGTCAAGTTCTGTGTAATAAATAAAAATAAAACTGTTTTCCGCTAAATAACTTGCATTCAGATTGAAGTTTTTCACTGAAATTTCGTGTACTGAAATAAACTGTTACTAAAGGAGCTCAAGGTTGCTGACATGCAAACATATTTTGGTTTTGCACACTTGTTCAAATTAATACCTATAATGACGAAAAACCTGGTTTCGTTGTGTTGTCGTGTTTCTTGATTTATTTTAACATGCTTAATATTCTAGAACCACACGGTGTTTAATATAGCAAAACAGAACACTAATACATGTGTATCCAAGTTTTAAAATACATGTGTATCAAATAAAATATGTACCGTTGTATAAGTAAATGCGTAAAATGTCAGTTAAAACTAAGATACAGTTTTGCATGAATACATTTCATTAAAAACGTTAAGTGATTAATAAGCAAAAGCATTTTATTATGTGCTACATAGGTCAGTGTTATATTATTTTTTTTGTTCAATATGTTTAAACACACAGAACTATTTGTATCGACATTTTATGCCTGTTTTTCAGCGAAGATGACGAAGAAGAATGCCGCCAAAGCAAATCTTTGAAAACTGACGGAAATTCCAGTTATACGACGTGTGGTAATTTCGACTTTAAATCGTCAAAAGAGGGATAAAACAAAAAATAATTAATGATAAAATGTTACATAAATGGTCAATTCTATCAACAACTAACATCTTAAAACGAGCCATCGTTACTTTAAGCAAAGCTTAATCAAATCATGACATGTAGCAATATACAGGATATGTACTGTCGATGTGATTTAGCCTCAATCAGATGACAGGTATACTGTCGATGTGATTGTAGCCTCAATCGGAGGAAATTAAATCTGTCGATGTGATTGTAGCCTCAATCGGAGGAAATTTATAGACTCTACTGAAATGATTGTTATATGTAACATTAAGTCATTATCGGATCATATACTATCACATGTTTTGTACTATTTCATTATGTAGTGTCTGTTACTTTACACGAATACACGACTGTATTTGTAATGCGGCACACGTAATGTTATAATGATACCGACATATTACCCTAGTACATGTTACATTCAACAAGTAATTCCTTGATACCGAAAGGATAAATATCAACAACATAAACTCATTCCAAAAGAGACCATTTCACGAAATCAGATATAGCCACTTATTTTGATCTAGAACAGATTTATCCATTTGTCATAAACCCTACGCTGCCAATTAGTTTGTTTTAAAATCAGATTCTCCTTATAAAGCGTCGGCTACAAATGACAACCCAGCTACACCGGATTTAAAAATCCAAACTCCGGCTTACACCGATTCTGGTTATGGAAGTGTCGCGACATCTTCGACAAAGCTTCCTGCGTCAAATGCATCTAGCACTTCAGGTTTGACATGTTTGTAATATAGTATTTGTCGTTTAAAAAAAGTTCTGTACACTTTAAAGATATACGTATTTGTATTTATTGTAATTAAAAATGTGTATATATTGGCCGGGAATAAATTGAAGTTCCCTGCTTCAACGAGTTTATATTTAACGGGTTTTACTAACAGCATATATTACTTTGTTAACGTTTTGTTTTATTGCGCTGTTTAAATGCGATAACAATCTGACGCGGAAAACGCGTCCTCGGTTATATTTGTAGATATAAAAAAACACATCAATTCGCATGTACACGTACATAAAGTAATTACAGGTATATTATGAGTTATAACTACAGGTGAATGTGGAACACCTTTGGCGGTTAATCTGGCCCCTAATTCGACATGTAAAGTGAAGAAGGTATTTTTATGCTTATATGTTTTAAAAGAAGAGATCATAGACAACTTTGTATCAGTATTTATATAAACATTAAAGTACGCGTTTTTGTTCTTATTAATTATATAAAAATATAAATTTATTAGTCTCGCCATTACTTTTTATTTTTTAAACGCACTATTTGTAGTTTCTGTTTGATGAAATATTAATGTTTGATATACACGTATTTTTGTATTTTTAGAGAATTTTATGCAAGTTTGGACCCTCTCATTTAAAAAAGTTTCTGCAACGCAATTTCATTCGCCTCAAAGATGAGGTAAATCCAAAGGAAATCGCAGATTATCTGCTTGAGGATGGTGTAATTTCTGTCGGAGACAATGAATATATCAATGAAGTAAACAGACGACGTCAACAAGTTGATATTTTAATAAAAGCAATAGTAAAATCAAAGGTGATAAACGATGTAAATACTACAAAGAAAGTATTAGAAGCGTTTGAAAAAACTGGTCAAGAACATCTTTTCAAGGACTTTGACGATGACATACGTAAGTATTTCCGTTAAGATTCTTTGCTCTATTTGTATGCTTTGTATATACGAGAGTATATACGTACGTAGTATCGCTGAACTCAAACACTTTTACTCAAGTGTTATCGGAGTCTCACGAACATTTTAACATTTTAAGAGACATACTACATGTTATATTTTATACTACATACTACAATGGTCCATTGTTTGCTTAACAATACGTTGACTTCTTTTGTTTTATAAATTATATTCATTAACCTCTTTTATTTCCAGCAATTAAAAGTCATCCTTTCAAATAATTGAACCGTTTTTAAAACTGTGTATTGAATGAAATGACTGACACAAAGAACGTTGTTATGCACTTGTAGGTATTAATTTGTGATACCAACTAGAACAATCAAACAGTTTTCGCAAAGCCCTTAACATTCATGACGAAATGTTGTCTATTTCAGCCGATGATGTGAAGCTTCCAAAAAAAGTAATAAAACAATTGACAGAGAAAGACGTAAGGCGCGTTATCACAAGTAATTGGGCTCTGCTGAAAGAGGAAATTGATCCTCTATCAGTTATTGACAGTCTTCTCGAACGAAGGGTTTTAGAATTTGATGAGCACGAGAACATCCTTACAATAGACTACAAAAAGGATAAAATGACTTGTTTGTGCAAATATATTTTGGATAAGCCTATAGTGGCTTTCTGGCATTTTTGCCAAGTTCTTAAAAACTCCACTTACACTGTAATTGGAAAGCAGCTTCTTAAGGAAGGAAATGATACAATATCAGGTAAACAGAAATTTGAAGAGTATATTAATGCAAACATCAAATAAATGTTTAATCTTTCAATTTATTTATATGCGTTTATTTCGAACTCAACATGTGAGGAAATGAATCAAGTAGTGACAGAAATATGGCAAACATTAACAGTGATTCATAAGCAATTTATTATTTTAGACCACCCTTTATCACCGGAAGAAATGGATCTACAACTAACAGATCCATTTTCCAGCACCACAAATGACATTTCCAATACAGGTAAAAGATTATCAGTTGTTTTTATTTGAATGTTGGTAACTGATAACATGTATATCGCACTGTCCAGTTAGGCCAGTTCTCACAACGGCGACCCGGGTTTAGTCCCACATCCTTGCACATGTTTGGTAGGTGGTCATTATACCGCAAATGTAAGGTTCCCTACGGGTACTCCGGTTCCCTCACCCCTCGCGTACACACAGCCCAAGACCACACACACATTGAGAATCTATCAGTAAAAAATATATAGCTGGAAATTTGACGCTAGTATTAAGAGGTTGACAAACTTTCTTCATTGTAGTAGTTCATAAGAAACGATTTCTTGAGAGCACTTTAGGTCCTCACAAAAATGCAGTATCTTGTGCGGGAGGACCTTATCAACTTCTTAATAAGCACAGCAACTCTATTGATTTTTATCACAATTTTAGGTCACTCTTTGACGGAAATCCACTTTAATCTTGGTTCTAAGGAGGTAGAGAGGATGATCGTCGATGATTACGAATCTTCCGGAGCTCAGAGTGACCTTAGTCCAAAGGTAAATATTCATTTTTTAGTTGTTAATTCTACCAACAGCCTCTTAATATCTTAACCAATCGATCCGTCCATCAAAATATTGTATAAGTCAATCATAATTCCATTACTTCCATACTTCTGAATATTTGTTATTTTATTTTTAGTTTGATTATGTCATACACTGTACTTGCAATCTAGTAATGATATGTCTTTAAGTTGGAAGGGTACCAACAACCGGTAAGAGTATATCGCATTGTTCATATGAGATCTAACTATATCTTTCAGGCCATGGAAATCGGCTATGACGTTGAAGGTGTCTCTTTCTCGTCGATTAAAATCAAACTGAAATGTTTGACTGAGCAGTCACATCTGAATTTGATTAGAAGATCAGAACATTCCCTTTTGTATATTAAAAAGATATTAAAAACAATAATTACACAAGAACATTTAAAAAAAATGAGAGAAGAGACAATTAAGCAGATTGACTTTAAAGTGTTAATATATCCGCCACAAAAAGGAGAAGGTAAAAACAGTCAAAATTATCCTGAACATCTTAAATGTAAATTGTATTAGATTCGTGAATTCTGAAGTAAAAAACACATTATAAAACTTATTGTATTTGAGCACTTATGAGAATATTTTATTTTTTAGCGAGATGTTTATGCAAACTCAAGAAAGAAGATGTTGTAAAACACTTCTCATTGATAGAAAAAAGAATCGCTAAAGTTGGAGAAATAGTTGAACAAATATGTCAATCACTTCTGGTGGATGATAGGGAACAGAAGAAATGGTTGGACTCTAAGAATGACGTAGATGCATTTCTACGACTGATTATCAACGGCGAAGACAGTCTAGTTTGTTTATTGGAAAAACTACTACGAAGTACTGATCAGATAGAACTACTAGAAATGATCACTGCTAGAGCTGAAACTAGTAAGACAGATAAGAGGAAAACTGGTCTCTTTTGTCAACACAAATGTGTTATTTTGATTTAATTGAAAAACAACGTTTTCTTAAATTGTCTTCATCTTAAAACAGAAATAATAAGTTGTGTAAGAAGATCTAAAAATTCCCTATATGGTTATTGTTGTTAATTTCTTTTGTTTTAGAAACAACACCGGAGATAACTGCTGACGATATTAAACAGCATAGACATCAACTTGTGGATGAAATCGAACCAAGAAAGTTCGTGGATATGCTACGTGAAATCCCTAACTCCGATGATATTGTAGATACAGTAATGAGGACAGAAATACCAAGACTCAAACGTAGCAAGGCATTGGTGACGTTCATTCTTAAGACTAAGTCAGAGAAGATATTCCAACAAGAACTCGAGAAGCAACAGATGTTTTACTTGACCAAGTTGCTAACATCTAGCATAGGTATTGTTGACCTAAGATATATTATGAATAATTATTATTATTTTTCAAGAACACAATATGTTTGTTAATTTTCCAATCTTTGTTAAATTTACATGTAATTATTTTCGGTGTTGACAAAGTTGTCAGGTTTAATATGTTTCTACAGGTTCACTACAGGACTTGAAAGAAGCAGTCGTTGCTTCACTCGATGACATAACGGAAAATATAGAACCTGCTCGGTTCAAAAAGTATCTCGTTATAAAACCTGATATGTGCGGGAAAGAATTTAAAAACATCTGCCGGCATACTGCACGGAAAAGAAGAGCTTTTGCATTAATGGAAAAAATTATTCATGGTCCAGATATTTTAATAAGACGATTTATAAACGGTCTTAATGAGCTTGACTATGGAGGAATATCGAAATTAATACAAGAGCGCGCAGGTTTGTATAATACTTTTTACTAACATACTTGTACCATTGTTATAAAAAAATAGGATTTTATTTCAACCATTGTATATTAGAGTTTGAACTATTTATACGGCTGTTATGAACGCGGCCTCCTTTACTTAACTTAACTACAACTTGTTTCCAATGACATATTCGGTTACATTTCAGAAACGTACAAAGAATGCGCTAGACTTCATGAAACAACGATTAAAGAAAAGATGGTAATCTTTAGAGGAAGGTTTGACATCAACTACGAGACGTGCGGTACATTCTCAGATTATATAAATAAAACATGAATTATAAATGTTCGCGCTTTGTCTTATTTGTAGAATCATTTAAGTTATTTTTCCGGACCCTTACCATGGCTGTTGTATATTTGCTGTCTTTTTTAGCTTACCTGATTGCTCAGGTGAACTTTTGTGACCGGTCTTTGTCCGTCGTGTGTCCGTCCGTCCGTTAACATTTGCTCGTTAAGACTCTAGAGGCTACATTTCTTGTCCCATCTTCATGAAACTTGGTCAGATGCTTTGTCCCAATGAAATATCGGCCGAGTTCGAAACTAGGTTGTGCCGGGTCAAAAACTAGGTTACTAGGTCAAAAAAAGAAAAACCTTGTAAACACGGTAGAAGTCACATTTCATGCCCAATCTTCATGTAACTTTGTCAAAATGTTTGTCTTAATGATATCTTGGTTGAGTTGAAAAGTGGTTCCGATCCGTTGAAAAACATGGCCGCCAGTGGGCAGGGCAGTTTTCCTTTTTTGGCTATAGAGAAACCTTGTAAACACTCTAGAAGTCACAATTTTTGCCCAATCATCATGAAAATTGGTCAAAACATTGGTTCAATTGATGTCTCGGACGCGTTAGAAAATGGTCGAGATCGGTGGAAAAACATGGCCGCCAGTAGTCGGGGAATTTTTCTCTTTATGTATATCGTGGCAGTTTTCCCTATTTGGCTATAGAGAAACCTTGTAAACACTCTAGAAGTCACAATTTTTGCCCAATCATCATGAAAGTTGGTCAAATCATTGGTTTTATTGATATTTCTGACGAGTTTGAAAATGGTCGGGATCGGTGAAAAAACATGGCCGCCAGTGGGCGGGGCATTTTTCTCTATATGTATATAGTGAAAACATGTGAACACAGTAGAAGTCACATTTTTGGCCCAATTTTCATGAAATTTGCTCAGAACATTTGTTTCCTAGATACGAGAGTTGAGTTAAAAAATGGTTCCGGTCAGTTGAATAACATGGCTGCTGGGTGGGGGAAGTTTTCTCATTATGCCCCCACCCCTTTCGAAGAAGAGGGGGTACATTGTTTTGCTCATGTCGGTCCGTCCGTCCACCAGATGGTTTCCGGATGATGACTCAAGAGCGCTTATGCCAAGGATCATGAAACTTCATAGGTACATTGATCATGACTCGCAGATGACCCCTATTGATTTTAAGGTCACTAGGTCAAAGGTCAAGGTCACGATGACCCGAAATAGTAAAATGGTTTCCGGATGATAACTCAAAAACGCTTATGCCTAGTATCATGAAACATCATAGATATATTGATCATGACTCGCAGATAACCCCTATTGATTTTCAGGTCACTAGGTCAAAGGTCAAGGTCACGATGACCCGAAATAGTAAAATGGTTTTCAGATGATAACTCAAGAATGCTTAGGCCTAGGATCATGAAACTTCATAGGTACATTGATCATAACTCGTAGATGACCCCTATTGATTTTCAGGTCACTAGGTCAAAGGTCAAGGTCATGATGACCCGAAATAGTAAAATGGTTTCCGGATGATAACTCAAGAATGCTTAGGCCTAGGATCATGAAACTTCATAGGTACATTGATCATGACTCGTAGATGACCCCTCTTGATTTTCATGTCACTAGGTCAAAGGTCAAGGTCAAGGTGATCCGAAAAAGTAAAATGGTTTCCAGATGATAACTCAAGAACGCTTATGCCAAGGATCATGAAACTTCATAGATACATTGATCATGACTCGCAGATGACCCCTATTGATTTTAAGGTCACTAGATCAAAGGTTTAGGTCAAGGTGACCTGAAATAGTAAAATGGTTTCTGGATGATAACTCTAGAACGCTTATGCCTAGGTTCATGAAACTTCATAGGTGTATTGATCATGACTCGCAGATGACCCCTATTGATTGTCAGGTCACTAGGTCAAAGGTCAATGTCACAGTGCCAAAAACGTATTAACACAATGGCTGTCAAGGTCACGGTGACTCAACTTAGAAAAAAGGTTTCCGGATGATAACTCAAGAATGCTTACGCTTAGGATCATGAAACTTCATAGGTACATTGATCATGACTCGCAGATGGAATAATGATGAAACTTGACCAGGATGTTTGTCTGGACAATATCTCGGTCAAGTTTGAATTTGGTAAAGATTGAATGAACCGACTCCTCTCAGGTGAGCGAACTAGGACCATCTTGGCCCTCTTGTTTTCATTTTACTTTGAGTAATATTAAAAAAGGTATAATACTCGTGCAATTTAAAGTGAATGCTTCATAAATGTGTATAATGTGAATGGTTTTGACTGAATTAACCAGATGGAGGAATGTCGTTGCTATCTCCAGCTTAATTGGTGTGTTTTTACGCTATGCCTATCTACTAGAAATTAAAAATAAACGTTTGGAGTGAATCAATAATATGTTGTTTTAAACAGGTAAAGATTCCGAAACGCAGTTAGAGGTTTACCTGAACCTACATAATCTAATGTCCGAATTTTGCGAAGAATCTGCTGATGATGAGAATGATACGAGTAAAGACCCTGTAAAAGACGCAAGAATATCTGCATGGGTCATCCAGCAGCATGCATTTATTCAGCAGGAGAGCATTGCTGCAGATATGGAAGGTACATTGTATACACACTTACCAGATGTGTACTTTTTACAATAGTGTCAATTCTTCTTAAAGTATGCTTTAAGTGCAGAGTGCATAAACTATGTAATTCTCTGGTTGAAAAAGCACAATTATTAAGTAAACAGTAGATTGTTTTAAAGTTTTCAATTGCTTTGTTACATTTATTTTTGGTAAACGCAGTTCTTACGTCGACAACCCAAGTCAAACACATATAAAATGCATACCATATAATCCAAACAATTGAATTTTAAGACGATAAACAGAACAACAAGGAGTTTGAAGATCCGGTAGCAGATGTTCAAGAAGGCATTTCTCACTCCGCCATCGCCCAAAACTTGCAGCCATGTGGAATATCAGAGGAGACAAGGACAACAGTAAGCTCGCAGGCACCTACAACCAACGTAAGCAGTCCCCTGTCGTCACAATACGAAGATATAACGCCACCCAGCTCACCTGTACAATATCAAAATACCAGGGCATACAAGAGAAGACACTCTTTGCTGGATGAAGAAGAATGTTCAAGTCGCTCCTCTGGGTCCCCTGAAGAGCGTCATTTAAATACAACACCGAACCGGAACATACGGCCATCAAGCAGTAGCATTAGTCAGTCTTCTATGTATTCAAGTTTAACAATGGCCTTTTTAAAACCATTCAGGACCATGTCAAACAAGAAAAAAAGTTACATCTAAACGGTTTCTGCTTAACATTATACTTGTTAACATAGTGTTGTTGTTTGTTTCTTCATTTTTGGCTTGGCGGAACTATATGTAATTATTTTAAGATTTTAATGTTCATGTTGTTGTAACATGTATCTTCTGAATTTAATTCTCTTGTAATTTGGTAATTCGTCGGGTTCAGTCTTTGGTAAAGTCGTTAACGACTTGTCTCTCTTTTGTATATATGACCATATAAACTTAAGGCTGTAAACTCAAAAGTATGTGTTCCTTACTAGATTATATCATGATATTGTCATTAAGGCGTCGGTTAGATAATCATTGTGTCTCTGTTTAATTACTTGTTGTTATCAGAATCCATATATGAACATTAAGCTTCGGAATAACCTTGGCCCGCCTCTCTTTCATGACTTGCTCCAATAACTTAAGCCCAACAAGACGGAGAACAGATACGCAATGCCTGTCTCGCAATATAAACGACGTTCTTGAATTCTGCCTAAATCAATTAATGCATAAACTTGTTCATAATACATTAATCGGTAAATTAAATTATTCATTTTTTTAAAGTTGTACTTTTTGTATATTTACACTATTGGTATTTGTATATACATTTTATTAATTCTTCTTAAATGTATATGTATATCATGTGTCATAGTTAGTTCAACTGTTTCAATTTTGATATCATGGTTCGCTTATGTTTCCCATTTTGTTCAGAGGTCGATATCAAAATATGTGTATTGATACTGTTTTATTCATTCATACTTAACATACATCTTTTTGCCAAGTCACTTTACATATTCAAATGAATTACGCCCATGTAATCAATTCGCTTTGTTTGAGTATTAATCTTACATCATGACATATTTTTATGCAAAATACATGTTTTGGAAATTGAGATGGAAGTATTCGGCATGAACAAAATTGTATTAACAAGATACGTTTGTGAAACACTAGGTCTCCCATATATTTGACCTTTGACCTTAAAGGATGACCTTGACCTTAACCCTTTACCACTCAAAATGTGCAGCTCCATGAGATACGAATGCATGCCAAATATCATGTTGCTATCTTCAATATTGCAAAAGTAATGGCCAATGGGGTTCATAAAAAATTTAAATTATATAGAATGAAACAAAACTATGAAGTTGATCTCCACATAACATTTATTTAATGTGATAATGTTTTACAAGATTTTTCAGATTTAAGTTTGTTTGTGCCTTATTTTGTGCACCTATTCTTTGTATTTGTATATATGAATATTTACTTTATTTTAGAAACGTTTTAAAATGTTTCCATTTAGCATAGATAATACTGGTTTGCCCTTTTTTGTATTGTCTTGTTATGTATTTTGTAATTAACATTTGATGAATGTTTCAGGTTCAGTTGATTGAGCGTTGGGCTACAAAGCCCTATTCTATTCCCTGCCCGACCACATAACTTGCGTAACTTTTGATCATGGAATATTTTCTTAGGCCTTGTCCCCCCTCCCTCTGATTCAAGGGCAGTTGTCAGTTATTGGCATAATTATGTGCACTAATTACTGGTAAACCAGCTCATGGAGGATAGTCTTATTAGGTCAATTGACTGCCGAGATACAGCTGAAATACTGTTTAAAATGGAGAACAATCCAACTAAAAATTAACTTTTGTATGTATATATATATGTCCTTCTAACTGCCACACACTTCTTCTTAAAATAAATATGTATATAATGTGTCATAGTTATTTCAACTTTGTAATTATTTACATCATGGTTCGCTCATGTTTCCCATTTAAGTCAGAATTTAAAATCAAACCCTGTGTACCAATACTGCTTTATTTAATAATATGTTGAATATAATTATTTTAATTTTGTTTTCCTCATCACTGTATATATCCAAATGAATTACTCCCATGTGAGCAAATCACTGTATTTGGAAATCAATCTTACAGCATGAACAGCAAACACATGACATATTTTTTATGCAAAAATACAAGTTTGCCCTTTGAACAAACGGAAATGGAAGCATTTGGCAGGAAACAAAATGTGTTCATGGAAAAAAATTATGTACAGATAACTTCTTTAGTGTTTCATTGGAAAGCAACAGGATTTAAATATGTATGTTCTACTTTTCTTTGGCCATCCTGGTAAATTACCATAAGTTGTCATGTTGATATGCAAGTGTATAAGGTAACTTAAAATTATATATGCATTTGAATGGCTGTACAATACTAACTGGCAGATGTCCAATAGTAAACTATTCCATTAAAAATTTAAATTATTTAGAATGAACAAATGCTATGAAGTTGATCTCTACAACACATTTGTTTAATGTGTTTATTTTTAACAAGATTTTTCATATTTTAATTTTTTAAATTTGTTGTGTCTTATTGTATGTACCTATTCTTTGTATTAATATATATAAATATTCATTTTTTTTAAACGTTCAAAATGTTCCCATCTTGCATGGTTTTTATTGTCTAGTTATGTATTTTGTAATGAACATTTGACTTATGTTTCAAATTATTGTTATGATTCAATTCCCTGCCTGACCACATAACTTGCGTTGCTATTGGTCATGGAATATGATGGAACTCTTTCTAAAGACATGTCCCCCCTACCCTGATTCAAGTACATGTAGGGCAGTTGTCAGTTACAGTCAAAAGTATATACGCACTAAGTACTGGTGAATCAGCTGATCCAGGATAGTCTTATTAGGTCAATTGACTGCCGTGATGCAACTGAAATACTGTTTAAAATGGAGAACAATCCAACTAAAAATGTACTTTTGTATGTATATATATGTCCTTTTAAAAGTCACACACTTCGTCTTAAATATACAAAAAAGTATATCATGTTTCATAGTAAGTTCAACTTAGTAAGTATTGATATCATGGTTCGTTCATGTTTCCCATTTTGTTCAAAAGTTAAAATCAATACCTGTGTACTAATACTGTTCTATTAAATAATACTTTAAATATAATTATAATTTTGTTTGTCTCACCACTGTATATTTCCAAATGAATTACTTTCATTTGCGCAAATCACTGTGTTTGAGATTCA
This sequence comes from Dreissena polymorpha, assembly GCF_020536995.1. NCBI lineage: Eukaryota > Metazoa > Mollusca > Bivalvia > Myida > Dreissenidae > Dreissena > Dreissena polymorpha. The sequence goes on from NC_068359.1 coordinate 61,437,340, forward strand.
AACTTTGAAAATGAATAGCAAAAACTTGACATATTTTTATGCATAATACATTTTTGTCCTTTGAACAAATGGAGATGCAAAATAACTTCTTTTGTGCTTCATTGGAAAACAACAGGATTTAATGTCTGTTCTACATGTTTTCAACCATCCTGGTAAATTACCATAACTTGTTATGTTGATGTACACGTGTATAAAGTTACTTAAAAGTATTTGAATGACTGTAAATACTTACTGGCAGCTGTCCAATCGTAAACTGTACTTTTAAATTAAAAATTATTTAGAATGAAAAAATACTATGAAGTTGATCTCCACATAACATTTGTTTAATGTGTTTATTTTTTACACGATTTTGCATCTTTTAATTTTGTAAATTTGTTTTGCCTTATTTTGTGTACATACATATTGTATTAATATAAATATATATATATATATAAAAAATTTATTGTGTTTATTTTTTACAAGATTTTGCATATTTAAATTTTGTTAATTGGTTGTCTGTTTTTATGTCCCTAATCCTTGTATTAATATATATAAATAATCACTGTTTTTTAGAAACGTTTAAAAATGTTCTCATCTAGCATGAATAAACGGTCAAATTACAAAGCCAACGATTGCTATTCGATTCCCTGCCCGACCACATAACTTGCGTGGATATTGGTCATGGAATCCTCTCTTAGGCCACGTTCTAGTGACCTCTGATCGAAGTAGGGCAGTTGTCAGTTAAAAACATAAATATGTGCACTCAGTAACGGTAAACCAGCTTACCAAGGAGAGTCTTATTTGGTCACTGACTGTGCTAAGGTACAACTGAAATACTGTTTAAAATGGAGAACAATCCAACTAAAAATGAACTTCGTTATGTTTACATATATGTTCCTTTAACAGTCTCACACTTCTTAAAGATGTATGTATTGTGTTTCATAGTTAGTTCAACCTTTTCATTATTTCCATCATGGTTCGCACATGTTTTCCATTTTGTTCCGAAGTTAAAATTAGTACCTGTGTACCAATACTGTTTTATTCAATAATACTTTAAATATAATTATAATTTGGTTCGCCTCACCACTGTATATTTGCAAATGAATTACTTGAATGTGAGAAAATCACTGTGTTTGAGAATCAATCTTACAGCATGATCAGGTAAAATATGACATATATTTGTATGCAAAATACAATTTTGTCCTTTGAACAAATGGTGATGGAAGAATTTTTCTTTAGAAATACATATGTGTTTGTTTCTGGAATGTCTTATGTATTTTACCTAATGTATGTACATATATTAATATATCATATTTATAAATTTAATATATATGAAATGAAAAATGTTTCTTGTATGCATCCTTAATAGGTGTTTCCTAAGTTAAAAGACCAGTTAACGCAAAAACCGTACAGTTTATATCATGTAAGTTAAAAATACACACTTACGTATTCACTCGTGATCTCTAAAAAATGTTCATAAAAATCGCTGTGAATTAGAAAAATCCCATGAGAGCTTGCTTGCCTATCCTACTCGAAACATAGACATTATGTCATTGACAGTTATTATACCAAAGACATACATGTATATGAAGTTAAATTCAAAATCGTTAAGTACATTATATATACGGTGTAAACCTCCACGATGAAATCTCGGCCACTAACTTAGAAGAAAGATGATGGCAACCGGGTGAAAATCTTGTGGATATTGTGCATTTCATGCATAATATGGTCAAAACAATTATTCGACACGCAATGCGCTCTAACAAATTATTGTTGAATTAATTTTGCACAACTGTTAATGTTTCGTTTGATTCTCAAATGAGCATTATTTAATTTGTAATCCGAAACAAGCTTCCGAATTTTAATGCTAACGCGACATTAACAAATTCTAGCGTCAAATAAACAGTTTCTTATCCTTTGTCTCAATAAAAAGTGCGCGAAGAATATGCAGACATGATTAACGTCGCATGGAAAGTGTGGGTGTATTTTGTGTTGTATAAACATCACGTCTGGCGATTTACGTGTGTTCAGTGGAAAAAAACGCCCCGATTGGACATTATTTCTTCACATCTTTAAATAGTAACAAATGCCAAACTTTGTTTGATACTAAAGAAAATTGGAGAATTTTTGTGTATCTTGAAATGTTTGAGCACTTTTATCGTATTTACCAGAATTTTCTATAAAACTGGAATATACGGGATTATCGGGTAATGAGAAGCGACAGGAAAAGTAGAAAGTATATGTATATGCAGTAATAGATAGAAAGTATGGTTGATACCAAAGACCTATAGAATGCATTCTATAGGTATTTGTTGATACGATGTATAAAGGAATCGATCGAGACGGGATTATGCATATCTATGCGGGAAATACACCTCACAATAATGGGAACACTTTTCTATGATGTACATAAAGGTTTTATGTGAAAACCATCAGCATAGAAAAACTTTTATAAAGAGGTAAGGTAACTCTGCAGAAAAAAAAAATAAACCGATCTACCCTACCTAGAAATTTTAAAGTCAATGTTACCGGAACCACAACATTTATTTTTTTAGGCCTAATGTATGAGTAGTTAAAATGAGCTTAATTCCCTTGCATATATACGTAACAACATTGGCTAGTTAAAGATCAAGAGAGAAATAACATACTGGTAACCAACATTAAATAACATTCATGGACAATAATATCTTAACGTGTTTAAATATAATTTTTGTTACTTCTTTTCAAGTTTTATCTTCCTATACTTTCATTATGAGGTTTGTTTGGTCTTCAAAATGTGAAGATCATAATCTTTACATAGACAGTCTTACTAAGACGTCTCCGATATATTTTCTTGGGAAGTGATGCAAGTATTTACAGTCAAATCACAATTAATGGTCAAGATAGTGTTTGTCTTATTTTAAGCTGCCGTCTTTACTCAAATAGACTGAACCCACTCTGACAAAACCTATTTTAAGTGTGTGTGAGGTTAGAACTTGAGTTTAATAGTTGTTATTCGGAACTCTCCAGTCTGGGTTTTTCCGATATTTGAGCACGCGCGGTAGGTACAAACAAAAGCTGACTAGCATATTTTAAAGGAGAGTGAATCAATCATTTCTATTTTCGTTGAATAGTAAACACCACTTTTTTTCTGCTCAAACGTTCGTTACAGTTGATAGAAATACCATGATTTAATCATTTTTCTTTACATGAACTAATCTCGATGACGCTTCAACCAAATTGAAAACAAAACTCGTGGAATAATCATTGATAAATTACGAACGAGTGTATTCATCGAAGGAGGATAGTGCACCTTCGGAGCGTCGAACATGCAAATCCGATCTTATATAAAACACAGGCAACTTAAGACAATAATTCATAATAATTGTATTCATGTATCACACACATAATATACACTAGCATATTTTAAAATCAGAAAACATACTGAAATGAACTACGTTCAATGCTTGTTAAAATACATTCAACTTATTTTCATGATTGACAGGCAATTATTGAACTTAACCCTATGTAGTCTCCTGTGCGCATCAACGCTGATATTTTTGTAGCGCGCTTTGTTCTGCGCGATAATAAACCTGGTTCTCCCGGCTTCCGCTTATGTGGTGGAACATACACCGACCTCGACGTACTGCTTGCTGACGACAGAACCGAATTCGAGGTATCGCACTCTGCATCCGATGTCTCGTGAGTGTATGAAGTTTTCGTTTCAGACGTTGAAGTGACGTCTAGCGGCAGTTGGCGGACTGGTAACAAATGGTTCCGGTGAACTGTGTTGACGATGCTTTTGTCACCTGCACGCTGGATACGGAATACCGGAATTGACGGGTCAGGTTGGCCGATCACCTCATACGCATGTTCAGTCCATATATCTGCGATTGTGTGTAGTTAGCTACTTGACAGCCGAGGAAACACTGACATAGTTCCTGTCCGCATTTTCAACTTGGAAGCCAAACCCATTAAAATTGTCCCTAAAACCGTCATCTGTGAATTCAACCTGCAAATGTACTGCGCGCTTGGACACCAGATACCTCAGAGACACCATTAAACGCGACGTGTGCACCACAACAAACAAACACGGATGATAGAGATAGGTTCTGCGATAGTTTGAAAATTGATATTAATCATTTAGAACCGGAACAACAAGAGCAACTCAAATCCATGTTGTTTGAAATGAGGGATGTTTTTTCGTCAGTGCCTTTAGATCTGGGTAATACCGATCTCGTTCGCCACACAATACGACTAAGTGATAACGAACCATATAAAGAACCTTACAGTTGCGTACCGCCTGGACTCATAAATGAGGTTCGTGAGCATGTGAAGGAAATGTTGGACATCGGCGCTATTCAGCCATCATCCAGCCCGTACTCATCCAACGTGGTCATTGTCCGGAAGAAAGACGGAACAATACGCTTCTGCATTGCTTACAGGAAGCTGAATAGCCGTACCCACAAGGATGCGCATGCCATTCCCCGCATTGACGACACAATTCACCTCCTTTCGGTTCCCGTTACTTCACTAAACTTGACTTGAAGGCGGGGTACTGGCAAGTAGAGATGGCGGAAGAATACCAAAAAAACGCGTCCAAGTTGGCAGTTTAGGCTTCTTTCAGTGTAACCAGATGTCATTCGGCCTCTGCAACGCACCGTCTACATTCCAACGATTGATGGAGCGTTTTATTGGCGAATTAAACCTATAAGAATGCCTCATATACCTTGATGACATCATTGTTTTCAGTAATGATTTTTCAAAGGCTGTTCAAAGACTTTAACCAGTTTAACAGCGTTAATAAGACCATAAGCCTAAACTTAAAGCCCCAAAGTGTGAATTTATGAAACCGGAAGTGATATATCTAGGTCATTTGGTCTCAAAAGACGGTATCAAAACCGACCCAAGTAAGATCGAAGCGATACTTAAATGGAAAGTACCGACATCTATCAAAGAGGCTCGAAGGTTTTTAGGATTCAACGGTAATTATCGAAAGTTTCTTAACCACTTTTCCCAGATAGCCCGGCCCTTCAACGACCTTCTGATAGGCGCCTCCGGAAACTAGTCAATTACGAAGAAACATTTACATGGGATGAAGCACAACAGCTTGCTTTTGACACTCTTGTTCACAAATTGTCAATGGCCCCAGTTCTTGCGTATGCTGACTATTCTAAGCCGTTTAAGTTGCATACGGACGCATCTTCGCACGGTCTTGGTGCAGTATTGTATCAAGAACACGACGGCGTGGATAGAGTGGTTGCCTCTTTAAGCCGCAGTCTGAAGAAATCAGAGAAGAATTATCATTCAAGAAAGCTGGAGTTTCTTGTTCTTAAATGGGCAATCATCGATAAATTCCATGATTACTTGTATGGTATCCCATTTGATGTATACACGGACAATAACCTACTAACATTTGTACATTTGTGTAAAGCTCAGCCAAACTAGATGCATATGGTCATAGATGGGTCGCCACACTAGCTAACTACGACTTCAAAATACATTACAGGTCTGGAAAGCTGAATGTTGAGGCCGATGCACTTTCTAGGCTAGATCGGGACGTGGTACAAGCTGTCCTTGTAACGCATTCAACCCCTATGAATTCAAGTCCTGTTGTCTATCAGATCAATATAAATGAAGCCTGAAACCCACCGGAAGTTTTAAAATCCGATGATTGAATAAACGGTCAAAATGCTGATCCAACAATTTCACAGGTCAAGTAGCTAATTTCTCTGAACTGGAGAACTAATCAGAGTAAGGTTCGTCAACATTCACCGAAAGTTAAAAAGTATGTCCGAGTACTCAAAAATCTGTATATTGAAAACTGAATTCTTATGCATACAGCCAAATTACATGAACAAACCGTACACCAAGTTGTTTTGCCAGAATCTGCCCGAGTACATGTATTTAAAGCGTTGCATGATGATATGGGCCACCAGGGACGAGATAGGACAATTTCTCTATTCAGCGAAAAATTATTATTGGCCTGGTATGACAAGTGACATAACAAAATGGATACGAGAATGCGACAGATGTTTTTGTAGCAAAACTGCCCCTACTGTTGCCACTGGTCTAGTAAATATTACCTCTACGGCTCCTATGCAACTGGTGTGCATTGACTTTCTTTCATTGGAAGTATCGAAAGAAGGTTATGCGAACATACTCGTTATAACGGACCATTTTACGAGATATGCTCAAGCATTTCCAACCAAGAATCAAACAGCTCGCAACACGGCAAAAGTTCGTTTCGAGAACTATTTTGTTCATTACGGGTTTCCGGAGAAATTACATAGCGATCGCGGGCAGAATTTTATGTCGCGCGTGATCAGAACGCTTTGTTCGAAAACGGGTATTAAGAAAACCCGCACGACTGCTTACCATCCACAAGGAAATGGTCAGTGCGAACGGTTTAACGGTACGCTGTTACAGATGATTCGCACGCTCTTCAGTACCAGCAATCGTGCATGCATACAACGTGACCATAAGTGAGTGTACTGGCTACTCACCATATGAGTTAATGTTTGGGCGCGCCGCTCGACTTGCGATCGACGCTGTGTTGGGTTTAAAACGACAGAGTGTCGGAGTCTCAACACCGTCCACATACGTGAAAGAGCTCAAACAACACTTATGGGACGCATATAAAATAGCTACCCGCGTATCACAAGAACGTGGAAAGAAAGCAAAACAACATTACGACAGGAAAGTACGTGAAACTGTTATTCACGTGGGCGAGAGAGTCCTGCTTCGCAATATCGGGTTGAAAGGAGCACACAAAATCGCAGATATATGGATCGAGCATGCGTATATCGTGATCAAGCATCCTGACCCGTCAATTCCGGTATTCCGTATCCAGCGTGAGGGTGACAAAAGCATCGTCAAAACAGTTCACCGGAACCATATGTTACCAGTCCGCCAACTGCTGCTAGACGTCACTTCAATGTCTGAAACGGAAACTTCATACACTCACGAGACATCGGATGCAGAGTCCGATACCTCGAATTCGGTTCTGTCGTCAGCAAGCAGTACGTCGAGGTCGGTGTATGTTTCACCACATAAGCGGAAGCCGGGAGAGCCAGATTTATTACCGCACAGAACAAAGCGCGCTACAAAAATACCAACGCGGATGCGCACATGAGACTACATAGTGTAAGTTCAATAATCGCTTGTCAATCATGAAAATTAGTTGAATGTATTTTAACTAGCATTGAAGATCATTTCAGTATGTTTTCTGATTTTGAAATATGCTAGAGTACATAATGTGTGTGATATAAGTAAAAAAATATTACGAATTATTTTATCAAGTTGCCTGTGTTTTATATAAGATCGGAGTTGCGTTTTCGACGCTCCGAATGTGCATTATCCTCCTTCGATGAATACACTCGTTTATAATTTATCAACGATTATACCGCGAGTTTTGTTTTCAATTTGATTGAAGCATAAGTCGAGGACGACATCAAAATCGGAGGACGGTAATATGTTATGTCAATTTTTATTAAAAAGTAATTTATGAAGGTTATTAAATAAATGGTGATGGTGATGACGTATCAGAGATGGTGATGACGTATCACACGAGAGGCAGATGTGTGGATAAATTGTTCTGAAACAAATACATTAAAATACATGTTTATAGTGACTAAGTCATGGACTTTTTGAGTACAACATGTACATGAATGTTAGGTGCTTCAAGTGATGAAGTGAAACATTGGAAATATTGTGATTGAAAAGAGTAGATTGAAGGTGTGGATTTTTGTGTGTTTTTTTTACAATAGATGAACGACTGTTGAAATTTTTCAAAATATATTATTTTGAGAAAACCCCTGAATACCTGGGTTTACCTGCGCTTACCTGGATTATAGGCCGAGGCAGAATAAAAGCTGAATAAAAGCTATATTATCAATACAATAAAAACTTGGTGAAAACTAACTGTTCTTCTTAATTATCTCAATTATCTCCATCTTGCCTTTCAACAAGAGCTGCTTTAACAATGAGTGAAAATACAATAAAAGGCCAGGCAAAATTGACTTTCACGGGGACAAAACCTCAAACAAAGCAGGCTACTAAGAAATCACGCCCTGACAGTGAGACAAGTAATTCAAGCATGGATGAGCTACATACTATCCAAACACAGCTGCAAAATATGACAGAGGGAATTACCAGTTTGAGGGATGAGCTCAAGAGTATGCTTAAAAAAGAAGAGATAGAAGAATTAATTACCAGCACAATAACAACAATTATGGCCAAAATTGAAGAGAACATGAACAATAAGATAGAGCACATAGTTAGTTCAAAGATTAATGAAATGCAATCAAAAATCGACTCCCTAGAGTTTGACAATACAAACCTAAAAGAAAAAATACAAAAAATAGAAGACACCACAACCTCTGAAAATAAATCACTACAAGAACAAGTAAATAAAGCGTATGAGCTGAGCAAAATTGCACATCAAAAAGCAAATTACAATGAGCAATACTCCAGGAAGAATAATATTAAGATATTGAACATTCAAGAAAATAGGGACGAATCAGAAGAATCACTAGCAAAAACAGTAACATCAACCCTGAAGACCCATGCAGGGGTAGACCTACTGCTGACTGATATAGTGGCGATCCATCGTATCCCCACAAAGCGGGGAAAAACCCGCCCAGTCCTTATTAAACTGAAAAACAACTCTGCGAAGTCCACCATTATGCGAAAGAGGACCCCCATGAAGAACAATGGCTACCAACTGGTGGATGACGTCACTAAGCCCAACCAGGGGCTTATCAGTAGGCTTCACCTACACCCGGACATAAGTAGTGCCTGGTACTTTAACGGTTCCGTATATGGTCAAACTGTTGCTGATGAGCGCATCAAATTTGACATTTATGACAACGTGAACAATGTTATTGAAGAATTCAGGCGCTTCAGAAGAACGGGGGTGAGTGGACGTTAAAGACATCATTACTACCATGTATGGACCCCATGTCACTGAAACATGGTATGAATCTAATAAAATAGTTCACGCTTCTGTATGTTACACAATTCTCTGTAATTCAAAAAACATTTGTAAATATATTCTATTATTTATTGTAATTATACCCTATAATTAACTAATAACGTTTGTTGATTTTTTTGTTTTAAACGATGCTTGATATATAACAGAAATGCACTTCTCGATACATTATTCTATGTAAGTATACTTTGTAAACGAATTAACAATGAAAGAGACTGTAAAAACAGCATATATATGTCAATCTTCAAACCAGACTATACATTATCTAGTGAGCGATAGAAAATGATTTACACATATCAGAAATGCACTTCTCGATACATTATTCGATATAAGTGAACCTGTAAACAAATAGTAATTAAAAAGTCTATAAAAAGGAATATAAATGTCAAACTGTAAAACAGACTATAAATCATATAGTATTGTTAGCATGTGGTCATTCACCTTGATAAATTGGATTATTTAAACCATCACAAACCACTAGTGAGACTATAGTCCTTATCTTATTTAAATGAAGTCAACATGTGTTTAGAATATGCAAATTTGCAAAAAAGTAACGTATAAACCTTTTCTGAAATAATAAAAACAAATAAATTCTTTCTTTAATTGAATGTTTCTGTTAAAACGCTGATGTTTATTTGTCAATCCTTATATGTCATTGCTATTCACATCATAGTCTTATTTGTTTTTCAAACAGAGTGGTCATTGTCTTAACTTGTGTGCTTGTTAATGCATGTTTTTATTATTAAAAACGCACAATGACTGTAATGTTAGCTGTGCGGCTGAATATTAATAAAAAATGAAAAATCTATACTATTTTTATTTAAACAATTAATCTGCTAAAACTGCCTGTGTAAGCCATGTTTTATGATTAAGCTTGCACTATTACTGTAATGTTGGCTGTGCGGCTAAATATTATCAAAAATGAAATATGTATATTATTTTTATTTAAACAATTAATCTACTAAAACTGCCTGTGTAAGCCACTATGACTGTAATGTTGGCTGTGCGGCTGAATATTATTAAAAAAAATGAAATATCTAAGCCACTATGACTGTAATGTTGGCTGTGCAGCAAAATATTATTAAACAAAATGAAATATCTATACTTTTCTATTTAAACAATTAATCTGCTACAACTGCCTGTGTAAGCCATATTTTATGATTAAGCATGCACAATGACTGTAAATTGTTGGCTGTGCGGCTGAATATTATTAAAAAATGAAATATCCATACTATTTTTATTTTTAACAATTAATCTGCTAAAACTACCTGTGTAAGCCACGTTTTATGATTAAGCACGCACTATGAGTATAATTTGTGGCTGTGGGACTGAATATTATTTAAAAAAAATGAAAAATCTATACTATTTTTATGCCCCCCTTCGAAGAAGAGAGGGTATATTGCTTTGCTCATGTCGGTCGGTCGGTCGGTCCGTCCGTCAACCAGGTGGTTTCCGGATGATAACTCAAGAACACTTGGGGCTAGGATCATGAAACTTCATATGTACATTGATCATGACTCGCGGATGACCCCTATTGATTTTGAGGTCACTATGTCAAAGGTCAAGGTCATAGGTGAAACTTCATAGGTACATTGATCATGACTCGCAGCTGGCCCCTATTGATTTTGAGGTCACTAGGTCAAAGGTCAAGGTCATAGGTGAAGGTCACAGTTACTGGAAATAGGCATTTTAAGGATTTAGCATGGTTCAAACAAGGGAAACAACTACGGTTTATGCATGTTCTTTTTATTACAGATTTGCTTCCCTTTAATTCATTCAAAATCTCATTTTACAGTAGTAGTGACAAAGTTTAAGCTGCATAGAATAATACTTGATTTATTGATGATGCTTTATTTGTGCGGTTCCTTTCTTCTCACAATAACAATTGTATTTTTGATGTATACTTAAAGATGCATTTATTTAGAATATATATATACTTAAAGATGCATTTATTTAGAATATATATATACTTAAAGATGCATTTATTTAGAATATATATATTTAGCTGTATATGGGTATGTTTGTATGTTTTTTTGTGTGTATGTGACGGTGTATGTCAGTATTTATATAGATGTTAATATATATATGTATATATATATATATATATATATATGTATATATATATATATATATATATATATATATATATATATATATATATATATATATATATATATATATATATATATATATATATATATATATATATATATATATGTATATATATATGTATATATATATATATATATATATAAAAACATATGTAGGTACACATGTAACTCAAAAAATATCCCATGCAGCTATCTACTTGCTTTTGATCTAAGAAATTGTGCATTTATTTGAGATATAGATATAAATGTATATGGGAATGTTTTGTGAGTGATTGTATATGTCAGTATTTATTTATATAGATGTAAATATATATAAGTATATGTAAATAACTTGAAAACATGCTTTCATCTAAGACATTATGCTTTATAAGTATTTAAATGTCATTATGCGTAAGAATCGGGTGTTTTTTGTCTCATTCTCAATATCATACTATATGTTCTGCATTGGATGCGATAAGATGAATCACTACATATACAATAATACGTTCAAAACATTTATGTTGTAAAAGTCACTTCTTTAACACATATATGTAAAAAAAACCTGTTGTAAAATCATGTATTTTGATGTAAACAAACTGATTTGTTTGCTTGTAATCACGATCATTTGTTTTACCTTGCTATCCTTTTGTTTGTTTTTTTGTTCTTGTTTCTTTGTTTTTTTTTGTACTTAATTTGCTGAATTGCTTTCATCTTAAAATGCAGAAATTTAGAGTTAAAAATGATGTTGATGTATGCTGTATACCAATTAAACGTTTGTATGTATGTATGGACATCTTATGTCCTATAAGAGAAACCTACTGGACATGTTTTAAAATAGAAACTTACTGGACAAATCCACACAATAATATTTACACACCCTCCCTTTCTTTAAATGATTAAATTATGCACTCTGAATGTAAAAGGGCTAATCAATAAAGACAAACGCATTAAAATCTTCAAATGGTTAGACGAAAAAAATTATAATATATGCCTACTACAAGAAAGTCACTTGACACATACTTTAACACAAACCTTAAAAGATGAATGGGACGGGGACATCTACCTCAGTGGACAATATACTAATAAACAAGGCATTGCCTTTCTGATAAAAAGTAACATAGGGATCACAGTTGATAATTTTAACGAAATAATAATTGGCAGACTAGCAAGTATAGATATCAAAATACATGAAACACAACTAACATTAATCAACGTTTACGGTCCTAACATAGATGATTCCACATTTTACGAAACATTACAATCTTTTATAATTAATAACCAAGATAAAAATATTATAATCGGTGGTGATTTCAATACTGTCCTGAACCCATTATTAGATAAAAAGAATGGAAACCTTTATACTCATCCTAAAAATAGAAATATTTTAAATAACATAATTGAAAACTACAATATGATAGATATCTGGCGTACAGTATACCAAAACGAAAGCAAATTCACCTGGCACTCAAACACAAAACCAACAATATTTTGTAGACTAGACTATTTTTTAATATCTGAATCTCTTTGCAACATTATTGACACATGTAACATAAAACCAGGATTTATGACTGATCACTCTCTAGTTGAACTTAAACTGCATAATATACAACCTGAAAGAGGCCCAGGATACTTTAAAATTAACAACAGCATCTTATTGGATACACAATATCAAACACAAATAAAACAGGAAATATTAAATACAGTTCAAAATAATAAAGATGCAAACCCAAACACCTTATGGGAAGTAATTAAAGGAAATATACGTAACACAACAATTAGATACACATCATTTAAACAAAAAGAAACACACAAACTTGAAACTGAAACCATCAAAACCATTGAAACACTTGAAAAACAATTGCATCAAACAAACACAAATGATACCACCGACATTGAAAATGAAATAACATTAAAAAAACAAATATTAGATGGAATCTATCATACACGTCTCAATGGAATAATACTAAGAGCGCGTGCACAGCATGTTGAACACAATGAAAAAAATACAAAATACTTCGCAAACATTGAAAAACGTAGAAGTGAACAAAAAACTGTACACAAATTAGTAGTCAATGGCAAAGATATAACAAACATGACTCAAATACTAGAAGAACAACGTTTATTTTTCGAAACCCTCTATAAACGAAAAAATGTTGAAAATAACACCCTTTTTAAAAATACACATCACGCTTTAAACGAAGAGGAAAAAAAACTGTGCGACGGATTGCTTAATGAATATGAATGTGGATTAGCCCTAAAAGATATGCAAAATAACAAAAGCCCAGGATCTGATGGCATCACAATCGAATTTTATAAAATATTCTGGAATGATATAAAAACACATCTAATTAATTCACTAAACTATTCATTTAACAACGAAAACTTAACTACGCTACAAAAACAAGGTATTATATCACTTATTCCAAAACCTGGAAAAAACTTAGAATCCTTATCAAACTGGCGCCCGATTAGTTTACTAAACAATGATTATAAAATTGCAACTAAAAGTATAGCAAACAGAATAAAAAAAATATTACCAGCAATCATTTCAAGATCTCAATCTGGTTTCATAAAAGGACGTTACATTGGTGAAAATGTTCGTCTTATCCAAGAATGCATAAACTATTTCAACAATTCAAATAATCCTGGTCTAATTTTCTTTGCAGACTTCGAAAAGGCATTCGATTCGCTTGATCATTCATTTATGTTCTCTTGCTTAGAAAATATGAACTTTGGTGAAAGTCTCATTCAATGGGTCAAACTATTTTATACCGATATTAACAGTTTAATCATTAACAATGGCTTCTTTTCAAACAGTTTTAACATCGAACGAGGGGTTCGACAAGGATGTCCACTCTCATCATCGCTATTTATTATCTGCATCGAGTATCTATCACATCACATCCAATCAAATAAACACATAAAAGGCATATCACTAGAACCTGACGAAGAAATCAAACAGTCCCTATTTGCTGACGATGCAACTTATTTTTTAAACGACACTTACGATTCTTTCCATAACCTAATAGAATCGCTAACCCTTTACGGAATGACATCGGGTCTGAAACTAAACAAAAGTAAATGTACTGTGCTACGAGTAGGTAAATTAAAACAAAATAATGTCCAATATAAAAAAGAAATGAAATATAATTGGACATCCGATGAAGCCACAACGTTAGGAATTACTTTCACAAATAATGAAAAAGATACAGTTCTTAAAAACATACTACCTAAATTACAGAATTTTAAAAACTGCTTAAAATCATGGCATCACCGTAAACTTACACTTATCGGAAAAAACACAGTTTTGAAAACGTTTGCACTTCCTAAATTAATTTATGTATTAACAGTCCTCCCAAATCCACCAAATGATATTATTAACGATATAAAATCAGCAATATTTAATTTCATATGGGACGGTAAGCCTGATAAAATAAAACGAACTCAGTTAATTCAATCTGTAGAAAATGGAGGTATCCAATTAACGAACATTGACTCATTCTTGAATGCAATCAAATGCAGCTGGGTTAAAAGATACCTAGATAATGCCAATACAAGTAAATGGAAATTATTCTATCAGAAAATTCTAAAAAAATATGGTGACTCCTTACTCTTTGAATGTAACATCAGCAATACTATCTTACATGAAATTGCAAACGAAAACATATTTCTGTCTGATGTTCTAACAGCATGGAGTGATGTCACTCATAACCTAGAAACCCAAACAAGCAGCAAAACTATTCTATGGAACAATAAAGACATAACTTCAAACAATAAGACGTTTTTCTATAAAGATTGGTTTGAACGAAGCATTAAATATGTCGACCAATTATATGACTACAGAATTAAGGATTTCTACTCTTTTAATGATATATGCTACATATACGGAATACCTTCAAATAATTTTTTGAAGTACTACACATTAATCAAAAGCATACCCATACATATTAAATCTGAAATCAATACAAATAATACACCATGTACTCAAACAACATTCGTAGAAAAAATACTTGGAAGAAAAAACAAAACAAATAAAATATTTTACACACTACAAATTAAAAACCCTACAGAAAACTCAAAAACCCAAAATAAATGGCAAGTCCTTTTCGGAGTACATGAACTTAATTGGAAACACATATTTACCATGCCATATAAAGCAACTATTGAAAGCACTCTGAGAAATTTTCAATATAAATACATTCATAGAATTATAGCTACAAATAAATATCTCTTTAAATGCAAATTATCTAATTCAAATCTGTGTGACTTCTGCAGTGAAAACATCGAAACTATAGAACACCTGTTTTGGGAGTGCAAACACATCCAGCCTATTTGGAATCAATTAACATCTTTTCTTGAACAACAGCAACTAAACGTTAAACTATCTTTCTTAAATGTAAGTTTCGGAATTTACTCATTGAAATCAAAAGATTGTAATAATATTGTGAATTTTATTCTTATAATGATGAAATTGTTCATCTTTAACATGAAGTTCAAAAAACAAGTACCAAATTTTAATTGTTTTATCCATAGTCTCAAACTTAAAGTCCAGATTGAGAAAGAAATAGCCCTCAGTAATGACACATTACAAAACTTTGAACAAAAATGGAATCGGATAAAATTCTCATGATGTTTGTCCACTTATATACATTTCACTCTAATGTAAGTTTATCTTTCTAAAATATTTTTGTATGTTTTTTTTTTTTCAATCTTATAAGATCATTTTGAATATACAACGAAACACACAAGTCCAGTATGCTTTCTTCCGACTTTATACAACTCATCATTTTTCATAACAATTCTTCTATTATTTTTTTCTTTTCTCTTTAAAAAAAATACATATTAGCATATCTTGTATAACATGTCTAAACTTTATTGCTTTGTACAATCACTATGTTGTATATATTCATGTATACATTGTATGTATTATATTGAATAAAAAAAAAAAAAAAAAAAAAAGGTTATTAAATAAATATTAAACTAAACTGTGTTGTGTTGTTTTAATGTTTAACCAGTATCTTTATATTGAGTTAATTTAAAAAGTAAATCACGAGTATTCTATGGGCATATACATTTCGTCAGTTGTTTATTCGATTTAGTCGTTAAAGACGTTTTCCTCTAGGTAGAGATAAGATCAGTTCACCTAATCCATACAGTTGCACGTTAATAATTTGAAATATACTCAGATCACTCCTCCCTTTTCCCGTGCACAAATAGCTTCAATGTCAATATCGTGCATCGAATGATTGCTATAGTCATTCGATGCTTTACTTTCAAAGAGTTTACATCTTTGATATATTAACGATTTTTAATATCATTATTAAATGTATATTTTAGGTAAATTTTGTAGTGCTTGTATTTAAATGATCACCGTCGGATCATGCTTTACTTGTATTTCTCTATTATTAATATTATTGTTATTGTTAGTTAATTCGATGCTTTACTTTCAAAGAGTTTACATCTTTGCTAAATTAATGATTTTTAATATCAATAATAAATATATATTTCAACCAAATTGAGTTTTCTTCCACGATAGAACCCACAAAATAACCACCCGGCGACAATGGCGCCCAACGGGGGACCGTGGCGGGAACAGTTCTCCATAGAACTTGTCCGTGGGTCAGTATTTCACTGTTCCTTGTGACTCGAATTTGAGGACGAATTCCAACTTGACATGGGAGAATGCCACGGTACCGAACTTAAGCGGGATTGATGGAAAGATGTGTAGCGGCTCGGTTAGCTCAGTCGGGAGAGCACTCGCCCTGTAAGCGAGGTGTCCCGGGTTCGAGTCCCGGACTGGCTGCACACTGTTTACCAACCGGCGACACGCTGATGTATTAAGCCAATAAGCTACGTTTGCCCTGTTTTCTCATAATGATGCTCTAATAATCAACCTTAAAATATATTGCCATATAGTGAGGAAACCTTAAACAAAACTGCGAAACAAAAATGTGAAGTTTTCGTTGATATATTTAATTTCATCATATCTTTTAACAACATTAATATGTATTAAATCAACGAAACATTTCATCGAACTAGCCATGAACGGAATTTGTGCCATCATTAACCATTTGTCGTTATTATCAGTCTGAACAATG
The DNA here is from genome assembly GCF_020536995.1 of Dreissena polymorpha. Lineage (NCBI taxonomy): Eukaryota > Metazoa > Mollusca > Bivalvia > Myida > Dreissenidae > Dreissena > Dreissena polymorpha. The sequence goes on from NC_068359.1 coordinate 61,454,478, forward strand.
CGTTGCATTACGAATGAAGTACTTGTAAATCACGTATACCTAGAGCGAGTTCCTGTATTCCTAAATGTGTTATTAGTTACACTCATTGTGTATGTGATATACTGCATCAGTAATTTCATACTTCGCTCTCGTATGGTATGAAATAACTGAGGTTGTATATTCCATACACCATCAGTTACTAACTGTGTAACGATTATTTCTCAACCGACTACTCGATTACTCGGGGTGTTAGGAAATTACTCGGGGTGTTTGGAGTCCGCTCTAAGCCAATCGGATTAGGTCATTTTTTGTAGGAGGTAAAATATTTAGCTTATGCATTTGAATGTGGAGAAAGGTATGTGCACAAACAGTTGTCAAATTGGTTCCGTATTTGGTAGAAGTTTAGATCAGAGTTCCTGCTTGTACTTTGTGCCTGTAAGAAGTTATTGGATCGCTGAGAGAAATACAAATTGTAAAACAAAACATTTCCTAATAAGACGCTTTATTTCTACTGCAACCGATGAGATGAATCATGTTTCTACCCCCGTCATGATTATGGCGGAAGGGAATACAGTATATTGCTAGCCCCTGTGTGTGTGATTTTGGTTGTTTGGTAGTGAGGTAAATTTCGTATTACATAAAAGTTTGTTATGCTTTTGTACGGACACACAAGTAACAGCTGTATGCGATTTGTCAATATGCATTTACATTAATATTGGGTGAGGTTTTGTCTGCCCTATACAATTAGAGCGGTAAGCGTATTTCACATTGCACTTGTGTCCGGATGCCGGTGATGTTTATGGTTTGCATGCGTTGTTTGTAATATAAGTGATTTATAACTCTGCGATATGATCCTTGTTTATAATCCCTGATATTAAACTGTTTTGTGCAATAAATCAGTGACATTATACAGCATTATCATATATAATAATATGCGTGATATCAATTGTTGCATTGCTTCGCGCTGTCTAAAACGTAAAAAAAATATTAGCAGACAGTTATTGCTATGTGCGATGTTTTTAATTTAAACAAGTAACAAAATAAAATAATAAAAAAATCAGTTTTCGATGTTTTTGTCGATGATTGTTTGTACATTGTATACACATTTACTAAATACACAAAGTTTTAAACCCGTCTTTAATTACTTGTGGCCGTTTAAAATTTCACCCGCTTTAATTACATCTTATAACACAATATCGATATTATATGTTTCTATTTTCTTAATAATTACTATAATTTACAATTGTTATTAACAACTTGTCAAAATAACAATTCAAATCCATTTTATTTAACCCGTATACTGTCCTCGATTTTCGTCTGTAATCATACTGTATGCGCTTTCCTTGTTTATCTATATCGATTCGCCTATGAATTTAAGTCCGCGCACTGTAACAACATCAGTGTGGCCGTACCACGTGGTCCGTGACGTCATTTAGGCTAGCACGTCAAGTAGAAAATTGTAAACATTGCCTCCGCTTAGAAACTTCAAATCCACGTAAGTATCTTATTATTTACTTTATTTTGACGAAATAAAGCGCAGGCTATGGGAAAAGTTGAGCTCTATTCCCGGTTATATAAATATTTGACACCAGATAAGTAGTTTAGTCTATCATTCGAGGCAAATTGTTAGTTTTTAAGTTACAATGCACGCAAGCACGACAAGCACATTTTAAATCTTCCAAAATATCTATTTAATATTCCTTTTTGCAGTGCACTTATACATGCGGACGTTAATTATTCGATATAAAATGTGTTTTGTCCGAAAAATATCTTAAAACACCATCTAACAACATTTCTAATGAACACCAGCAATTTGGCAAACACGACAAGCAACGAAATTAAAGGCAAGCACGACAAGTCGATATTCGGCTAGAACGACTAGTATTTATAAGTGTAGAATTGGTAACTTCCATGTTGTCAAATAATATACATCAATTAATGAAATCTGTGTGATCCTTGAATAGTTCGTGTCTATTTACAGCCATGTATAATGTATATAAAGTAACGTGTTTAAGATTTTAAAACAGAACAAATGAAATCAATCTGCTGACTACTGAATCGAAATTCAGACATGATGTTACCATAACTAAGACTCTTCGCCCATGAGGGATGAAGGATCATCAATTTAAAATTTATATAACCGAGAAAAGAATTTTTGTTAAAACGTATAAACAAGTATGCATTCATACTGAACATATTTGTGCGGTCAAAATATGCCTTTTATAGTTTATAGTCACTTTATGATGATATACTACACTGCCTTTTCCCAAGTTGTTTTCATATACAGAAAACATGTTGACTATATATTTGGAACAATCGCAAAAGTGTCAAATTAAAATATGCCGACCAACCTATCTTTTTTTGTGATGTAAATAAAACAAGATAAAACTTTAAATAAACAAAAGAAAAATTAATATTGTTAACACATTCATAGTTGAACTTTATGTATAATTAAAATGTTATGTTTTGTTATCTTACAATATTTATTTTTCTTTGTAGGAATCATGAGACCAAAAACCAACACTCAAACTCGGAAAGCGTAGCAAGCGTACCCAGACGAGACGTCAGCAACACGAATGTCCAACGTGGATGCAATCTTGGATCAAAACCAAAGATGAAATATTCAATAAAGTGAAATATGAATACAAAAACACACATAATGTTTACTCATCACACAGTCCCAGTCGAAATGCTGTTGCTAGGTGAACATTAGGAGTACGGTGGGATAGTGCGAGAAGAAGCGAGAGCAAGTTGTTACCTACTTATAGACTTGGACTCGAACTGAAAGAAATTTAATCAGATACCCCCTTTCCTTGTTTTAGAGGGATTGCGATCAAGTAGCTTGACTTGAGATAAAACAGACATTTAAATATATATTTATTCATGTGCATAATGTGTGTTTTAATTTGTCCAGTACTTAATGTAATGGAAGTGCTGAATATTTACTTCAGTCAAATAAATGTTAATGTAATGTGTTTTTTGTCGCTTTTGTTTATCCGATCACAATTGCTTGCAAATAATTAATTAAAGCTTTGACCATCATTGAGTCAAACGTTGTTTGTATAACTCTTAAAATGTTCCAAAACTATCAAATATTTCAACTGCCAATGACAAAAGATAATACTTAATTTTATATATCGTGTGACAGAGATAATTGAGAAATTTGGGATAAAAGTAATGTTTAATATAACACAAATGCTCATTTGACTTTGCTTTTTTCGTGTGATTTCCCCCATGCAGTTAAAGAACAATGAAGATTTGCTCCCTTTCTGTGAGAACCAATTACATGGATTTTGCATACATTTTTAACCGATTTGTTTTGTTTTCATTCATTTTATTTCAGAAATGAACACTACGCAGTGTATATTGTATGATTTTTTTATATGGAATGAGTGATGTATTGGACGTCATCATTGATGACGTTCATTCGAACGAATGATAAAGGGGGCTAAGTTTCGTTAAGTTGGTGCATATAGCCGCGATTTGAGTTTCTTGAAAACTGGCCGAACACGTTTGCTGAAATTTGACATGTATATGGACCAGAATGCGATCTACCTGTTGGCGTAGGGGTTATACCTGGCAAAAATCAAGTTTTCGAGTATTTTGTGTTTAAACTTTTTGTGTGGGAACGGGCACGCGCTCAAATAAACATTGTGACGTCACTTCACAAACAGCGTTAGACATCCGCCATCTTGTAATGCGACAAAGAAACTCAGTGTCATTAATTCAATAAACACAGAAAAATATGATTGTGTTTAATAATCATTAATACAAATGTCTATATTTTGTGCAGCGGATGTTTATTCAGACAGATACGGCAGAATTATGTAAGTATCTTTGTGTACTTTACAGTAGATTTGATAGTGGTAAACAACTGCGTACCGGTCAAGTTCAATCTAGCCGATTTTACTACGCAAGAAATTTAAGTATCTCACTGGCAAAATGAGCTTGACACATAAACAACAACCGGATCCGATTTACATCCACAAAATATTGTGGGAATCCGATGCAATGCAAATTACTCATGTTTGATAACGTTTGATGAATTCGTTATATCAATATGCATTAACATTCAAGGGGAATAATTTTTAATTGAAATGTGCGATTCAATGACAGTGTTATATTGGGATAATAAGTCGTTTAGCCGTTATCATGATAAGTATATTGTTTGTTGTGTTTCATTTTCATAAAAAACATACTTTTACTGTTTTTTCCTTAAAGTAAAACAGTTCAGTAGTCATTATATCTTGAATTTTAAATATTGAAATAGATGTCGGATATTTCATATTTTCGGACGTTGCTACGTAAGCTAGTTGTCAACATAATTATTAATATACTGATTTACCTTTTACGCATACAGTTGTGCAACTGTTGTCTACGTAATGATACGCTGTTTAATGTCTATAATGTCTTCCTGCCCCTGATGATAATAAGTATTTATCTCAACAAACCCCAGCAATGTCAATGGTCTGTCAACATAAGAAAAATATTAGCTAAAGAAACTTCAGTGTACAATTTATATAGCAGTGTCCGACAAATCCATTGCCCGTAGCCCGGGGGCTACAGAATTTTTTCATCGGGCTACTGAAATGTTTCAGCTGACGCCCGCCGGGCTACTATAAATCTATAAGAGCGGTAGCCCGTTTTATTGACAGACATACGTAGAATAAACACGCTGACCATGTGTTTCTACACCGTGTCTTGTTTATAATCCGATAACAAAGTGCAATCAATTATCTTATCAATCACCGATCACTTGCGGTAATGTCGTAAACAGTAAGAGTGCATTTTAATCATTCAATCAGAATCAACATTTGTCGTCTGCTAATAATATAATGAGAGCCGGTTGGATAGTTGGCGCACATGATGCAACATCATTTCGCAGTTTGGAATTTTTTGTTAACCGCAACAATGAGTAAGAGCGACTACGTTTTTGATGTCGTTAAATATCCAAGGATGCCGAACATTAAATAAATCAAAACAATAGCGGATTCTTCAAAACGGTAACGAAACCGAAAATGAATATTAATAACAACGCGGTTAACACCTGCTAATTAGTTTGCATTGTCAATTAATAATTGGATTGATCGACTGTTAATCAATAATCCCATATATGCCCAATTTAATTTTTTTTAAACCAAATTATGGGAGGGTAATATAGACGATGAGAGTCATAAACACAAACGTTTGAAATTTTCTAAAGTGTCAATTGAATTTCGGCATATGATTCTATTTAAAGATATGATGAAATAAGCTCCCAATCAGGACCGTTCAATTGCAACTTGCGTAAATCACCTGCGACGGTTTGCACACGTTGTGTACAGCTATTTTAGGTTACAAAATTCTACATTTAATAAATGAATTTCTTTGTCCAGACAGGGACCTATACAAACGTATAGGCCCCTGGTCCAGATAAAAAGCGCGCACAAATTGGCATGGGTGTATTTATTTGTAAATAAAAATTTCGTAGCGGGTACATCATTGAGATCATTTAGTTTCCATTAAAAGTTTCGTTGTGAATTTCAACTAAAGTACCGGGGTATCTCGCGAATTATTTGGCATTGACATTTCCTCTTAATAAAATATAATGTAAACACGCTGTATCGTTACCGTTACACTGTATCAGTTCCTTCATTATTGAAACAATTATTGTATTGTATACTGACTGCACACTAGTGTCGTAACATACGGATGCAATACGTAAATTCGGACAGAACTTAAAGTCGGACACAAGTAAATAAATGATTTAATACTCTTGATTTCTTGAAACTCGGTATTTGTTGTTAAAAAGAGCAATTGCATTGATTAACACCATACGAGTCAGTCGTATTGATCATCTAAACGCTTTATTTACGTTTCCAACTTAACGTGCTGTCCGAATTTAAGTACACATACATGTGCACATACATGTAATATCTATAACATGCAATAAGAAATTTGTCGGACACTGATATAGTATTGACATACCTGTATGATGAAGCCAACCCCGTATCAAAAGTCAACCAGAGTCGTAACATATTTATGTCATGCTATAAATCAAAGAATACTCATTTTCTTGGATACATTTCTACATATATTGGTGAATGAATATAAATTACTGCACCGAGGAATATTTTAAGGTTCAAATGTTTCAAATGCATCTTACAATAGATGAAAATAACTCTCATCAGTCTGAAATTCACAATTTTGACGCCATTGTCGCTTTGTCCAAGACTAGTTTTAATTTGGATACTTTCGAACGACCTTGACAATTTTTGCTGAAATTGTAAACATTACTTTCGTTTTCTGAAATCTATTATTTGTGATTAACAACAAGTCTGGTGGATTATAAAAATGATTTCAGTGTGAATCGGGTAGTTTTAAATATTTACTTTGAGTTTGTATTTACACTACAATTTGTTCACAAAACAAGCCAGAATATTCTAAAATACCGGGAAATGTCATTCTGAATTTGAAAACACTTGAGCACATGGTATGTTACTAAAAGTAGAAATACCATCATATGACCGTGAAATCTCGGGAGATTCGCATTTCAAGAAAGTCTGTCACATCGCTGTTTTTCTCGATATGTAAGAGCAGAATAGATAAATTTTAAATGTTTAAGATAGTATTTTGTGAAAGAATGTATCAGTTAAATGTGAAAAATGTCAATCTTTCCAATCAAGTGATTGATATGGGCCAATAACTGCATTTAAAAGCTGTTTTGGACCGGTCTTTTTTAACTGTCGACTTTTCGGCATTTTCTGGTTGACTTTCCTAATGGGGTTGGTCCATAACTATAAAGTCGCGCCAGTCAAAAATCATAAAAAGCGACATTTAAAGTTATGGTAGCCAGAATGAGAAAAATATGTACAACTGAGCAATCAATCATGACAGACTGATGTCTCAGGTTAGGCCACAATTAAAATATTGTTGGTTTGCCCTTTACCGACCCTAAATTTTACAGGTGGGTAGGTAGGTAGGAAAATTATTTTAATTTATTTGAGAAATCATATTTTTAATACACTAATAGTCTATGAATATTTAAAACACGGTTATTAAAGCACTGTTGCAGTGTACGAAGCCCTATGTAGCTTAACATTATCTTGTTTGCTGTTTCTTGCATATATTAATATCAAATGCATGCTTGTGTGTTATTACATCAAATATTTGTTCATTATATGATGTTAATTGCTCAAATGCATTTGTAATTATTTAACAGCCAGACAGCTTTTATTTTTAACTTAAACCTTTCCCTTAAATTGGGCTTAATTAGCATGCAACAAGCATTGAAGGAGTGTAGAAAGACAGCCCAAAGTCTTTAATGGAAAAATTCAGACATGGCGAAAGACCGTCACATTTTACAGGCCAGACTTGCCTACCAGGAGGAACATTCACAGGCCAGTTGAAATTTGTACAGGCCTCAATTTTAAGTGTTTGACCGGTTAGTGCATAGTCTCGGCATGGCAGAGTAAATTCATAAAAGGGCAAACTGAACATTATTATAAAGCATTATTTCTTCTTGAATGCTCTAAGCTTTTATGAGTACATACGCACAGCTCAGAGGGTCAATAGCTGGGAGTTTTATTATTGCAACTAACATAAGCATGAAAACTTTATTTGGGGAAATAAATTAAGGGTGTTAGTTTCAGTTTGTGGATATAATAACGCTTTAAACATATATACTTGAGTGTTATCGATGTATTAAGCTAAGAGTCTTTAATATATTTAATAAGTTTACCTTTACATATCCATTTCACTAACATGCCATTACAGTAAACTGTTTAGTGTGGCAAACATAATAAAGCAGAATATGCACATGAATCTGATTAAACACAGATCCAGTTGCATATAAATCAAATCATGTTTGTCTTTTATTTTGCATTTTCGAACGATAATCCTGTAACTGTTAGATGTATTTTTCTTTGCGAGTAGACTGCATTCCAATTTTCAAACACTTGTTCTGTGACATTCAGTTCATACATTTCCAAAAAAAAAAGAGTTTTATTTGTATCTAAAACGTATGCTCCATCGTAGAATGACACGCTCTTTTCATTAATCCATACTAATTATATGATGTCCGTCGTAAATTCGACAGTCATTTGTTCTCGCTGAGCATCGTTATTTCTTTTAATTGTCCGCCATCTTGGATCACGTTAACAACATGTGTACAACGAACATAAACTCGTATATGTCCGACTACTTTCGCGAACCAATAGTTAAGTATGATGTCGTTCTGCCATTTTCACGGAACACCGCTGATCGCGATGCTGGTTATAGACGCTTGTATTACTGTCTATACTGGGGCATATGAAATTCCAACCATCGGAGCGACCTAGATCGGTCAGAGGCGATAATAATGGACAGGGATATAGATATGCGCACGAATAAATATTGCAGTCGGCTCTTTTATGATCGGCGAAAAAAACGAAAATAAAAAAAATACGTTTTCAGAAATCGCAATAAAAAATTTTGGGTCGGGGGGTAAAAAGTGGGTCGGTCGGTAAAGGGCAAACAAACTCAATTTTAATTTAGGCCTTAGTGCAGTGATTTTTCCACCAGATTCTCACCAAGGTGATCCCGGTTGATTTCACCACAATTGAATATATGTCAGTACACAAATAAATTATACAGCAGGTAATGACAATCGATAAATGTCTTAGTTTTAATTTAATTGTTTGCACAAATTTGGACACTCTTTGTGTCTGAGATATGTTGGGTTAAATGACCTTTACAACAAAACATACATCTCTGAATCTGCGATACATTACAGTTAAAGTTTAACACGTAAAATACCAGTATTCAGATCTGAAAATATCCTAAAAAACTCGTATGGTATGAAGTACATAATATCTTGTGACGTATTTTCATTTTAAATCTTGAATTTAATGACGACTTGAATTTAATGACGACAAGTCGGACATGCAGTTAAATATTTTTATACGTATATCTTGTGACATAATTTCATTTAAACTCTAGATTTTAACGACATTAGTCTGACGCGTGCGGCGTTATTTTATTTAACAGTAAAACAAAAATTAAGTAGACTATCAAAAAAATACAAAAAGTGTACTTGTAAATAAAAACTCCTTCATTCCGTATAAAGATTGTACGTTACAGCAGAGCTCCAGATAACTTTTCTGAGTAATTGGGTTAATACCCACTACTTTTGAGTTCAATTGGGTATTTTCATATTCAATTGGGTACAAAAAAGTCGGTACCCACAACGGGTACTTTAATTGACAATTGGGTACCTTTGTTTTAAAATTGGGTATGTTCATTGTCTTAAATTCTCACCTGCTTATCTGAATAAGCTGGTTGTAGTTCCACTCTTAATTGATAAGTTTCAGAGATTTTGTGTAATTATGTAGATGTATCCATAATATACAGTCTTGATTCAAAAAAAAAGTTCAACGATTTTTTCCACCAGTTTTCTTACAATGTAAGCACTGACAGCAATTGCCTCCGACATAATATCGTCAAGAATTAGTTTCACTATATTTTCCGCTTCTGATTTTGTGTTGCCTGCGGTTAAATATCTTAAAATTGAGTTTCTTTGTGCCTAGGATACGATGTTTCCATTTTTAAGGCCTCACGATTTCGACATTTTCACAACAATAACACGTAGTCACAAAGACACTTTTTTCCGTACATATTATTGTACTGAAGGTTATACTGAAAGCGCTTGAACAAAGCGGACAGAATCCGGGTATTTCGGACCAGGGTATTTCCGGGACAAATTTACTCGTTATGCAAAGGAAAAATATGATATGCGTAATCGGCAATTTCAATGGGGTTTCGGAACGCATGGTTTTATTTTTCTATGCGTAATCGGCAATTTTACATTGGGTATTTGCACAAATGCCCACCTTATCTGTAGCTCTGTTACAGTAATCTGTGAAACAACGTCATTAATAAAACAAAAATATATGTTTGACAACAACGGTGGCTAATAATGTTTACGAAAAAATACAAACAATATAGATTTATCTATTACATAACATGTTAGAATTTTATCATGCATTTATAATCACTCATAAAGAGATTTCAATATACAGTTACATGCATAGACAGTTTTTTTAAGCCAGTGCCTTTTGAATTCAGAAAATAATCAAGATAAACCATAAAATTGGGAAAAAAAGATAGTAAACCATAAACTTGAGAAAAATGAGGCATTATTAATATGATTATAAATAACAGAATTACAATAATTTTGTTTGGAAGTGCATGATTGAGTGCATTTTAAAATTTATATTATAAAATGCTGCTTGAATTTCTTTTTACCTTTCATATGTAAAAAAAGAAATATCATCTGCTAGTGCAAAATATGACTGGGAAAGCTGGTTTATGGTCATTTCGTAGCAAAAGAGAAGAAAATAAGTGCATTAAATAAATGAATTCATATTTTTGTATCTGGAATAGTTGTATTTTAAATAGATCCTCCACCCTATAATGGCCGAATAAGGGCTAAATTGCTTTCCGACTTGAAATGAAAAGGCATATTGGTTGATCATGTAGCGTTTATGTGCAAAATTTGAGGGCCAATTGATAAAGCTTGTTGATGCCAAAACAGGTAATAATAATAATTTATTATCAGGTACATGTACACAAGCAAATAAGTATATTTAACCCTTTCAGTGCGGGAACCGAATTTTAAAGGCCTTTGAAAACAGTTTGGATCCAGATGAGACGCCACAGAACGTGGCGTCTCATCAGGATCCAAACTGTTTGCTATTCTGATAGTATTCTTTGAAAATTTTTTGAAGAAAATGCTTATTTTAGAAATTCAGCAGACGACATTTTAGCAGACGACAAATTTCCCAGCATGCAAAGGGTTATTAAAATGCTTAAGGTGTGGAAGACTCATAATCAGGTTTGGTGTCCCTCAAACCCTAAGCGTCTTGTAATTCCTTATGCAGTTTGTATAGATAGTGCCGCATCCTGACACGTAAAGCTTGTGCTTTGTTGGCAGCGTTAGTTGGCTGTTAACAGGTTCATTGTGGTTATCTCCACCATCAGTCTGTCCGTCTGTCCTAGCCACTATCTCCTACACCATGAGCACTAGAACCTTGAAACTTAAACACATGGTAGCTATGAGCATTATGTGCGACCCTGCACTATATGGAATTTTGATCTGACCCCTGGGTCAAAAGTTAAAGGGGATGGGGTGGAGACAGGTCAGAGATTTTCACTCATTTTTAGCTTGACTAATATATATGAAATATATATAATGGAGCTATCCTGATCACGTCGGCGTTACCGTTAGCGTGCACATGTTAAAGTTTGTGTACTACCCCATATATTTTCTTTGTCCTTTTACAAATTACTTTTATACTTTGCATACATGTACTTCTTTACCAACATGACCCTTATCTATAAACAAGAGCAGACAACTGTATCAAGCATTTTGACAGAATTATTGCCCCTTTTATACTTACAGGGGTGGCGAAATCAAATGTCCGAGTTGCCCGAGTCGTACATTTGCTTGTCTGGGCAACTGTTTTTTTTCAATTAAGTTGTCCGTGGACAACAAGTTTTTTAAAAGTCGGGTCCAGGTATACAAAAAAAAACATTGTATTAAAGCCGTAATTAAGTTTTACAAGCGGATGTTGACACGCGATTACATTGACAGTGCTTTTTGCGTAGCCCTTCAAGCTAAAATACGTGCACTCTCCTGCGCAGTGATCTCCCTTATTCTATAAGAGACCGGGAGCATGCCCCATTTTCAACATTCAGCCCGACTGTTAGACAGTGTACAGACTGGTTTCTTTATTTTTACAATCAAACGGAAATAAAAAGTATCAAACTAAGATAATCAAAACACGGTCTACCTTGTTATTTAAGACGACTTTAATGGTAAAGATTAAATGGAACATTTTGTTTTTTTAAATCTTCAACAACGGAGCAGAACCCCGAAGCTTTGAGCAGTCCACCTCCCCAAAAAACTAAGAAAGATTATGATAAAAAATATGATCTAAGTAAACGCACCAGAACTTTTCAAGAAACTTGGCTAACAGATTTTCAATGGTAACCAGTTGATGATAATCAAATTGCTACCAGTAGCGGTGCAGAGGGTCCTCGGATGTTTCGCCCCCAAGACGTTTCCGCCCTGGTCATTTCGCACCTGGTCGTTTCGCCCCCATATTAGGTGCGAAACGACCAGGGACTAGGTGTTGAGTAGTTTAATTGGTGACCATTATATAATCATCAAAGAAAGTACCCTGAATCAATAATGTAAGTATATTAGTGGAACACTAGGTGTTGAGTAGTTAAATTGGTGACCATTATATTCAATAATGTAAGTATATCACGCATTTATCCGACAAAGGGTAGGTGATAAAAGCAATTAGCCACCATAAGTATATATATTAATGTAAAATGAATGCAGATATTTTTTTAATTGACTTGATAATCACAATCCAATCAATTTGATATGAGTATCTTTTATAAGCGGGTTATATAGATATATATATATATAGAGGCAATTGACCGTAAATTTAAATAGCATGAGTCTTAAATTAACAATGTATTCCATTCCCTCATTATGTAATTGTGATAAAACAGGTGTTAGTTATGGTAGCTATAGCGCTTACCATTTGTAGAAAACGAAATGTGAAAACATTTGGAGATCTGTATTAAAATAATAACAGTGCTGCTATATATTGTAATGTAAATAATTACGACTCTTTCAGTTTATAAATGTGCTTTGCTGTAATTTATTATTGTGTGCTATGTATACTCGAATAAACCATGTGTTCTGTTCTATTATATTCCAAAAAATATTCATGTAGTGCAATTTCATATTTAATACAATACAATGTATGGAAATAAAACAGTTGGTTTCTTGTATGCGTGATAGTCTATTAGTATTACTATTTATTAAATTCAATTAAAATGACTTTGTAAATGGAAATAATAATAAGAAAGTGATGACATGTGTAAATAAGTAGTAGTGTTTCTTATTTTATCTAAATAGCAGCGATAGTATATTTATTATCTCTGTTATATAATGTACTTGTGTATAGTAAGAAATTCTAGTCATAAGTTGATGGTATATTGAATATATTTTGTGTATAGAATCTATTATATAGGAAAAATACAGAAAGCCACTGTTAACCAGTTCACTTAGGTCGTCGCTCTTTTACATCATTTTTCACTATGCGCATTAGTACCCAGTTTTACAAACACCAGTGTTGTATCAACTTCAATATTTTATAACAGGTGTTTAACATAAGGTTAACAGGGGCAAATCTGTAAGATTGGCCATGCATGTTTGTAAATTGTGTTATTTTATGTATTATTATATTGTACATGTCATGGACGAGACAATAAACCTTGAAACTCTATGTTTAAGTCGTAAGACATAATTAAACATCTTAATTGCGATAAGTTCCATTGATTAACTTGACAGCTTACGCACAAAGTGGTGCTTAGGCAACAATCAATTACTGACACCCGCCTTCGATTGTCAATAAATAAACAAATCAGTTTTCTTTTAAATGGATATTTGATTAACAGTATGAACAGGTGTTATAAACATGCCATTCAATGCGGACAGCTTATTTTAACATTGCCACTAATCCGATGTTGTTGCGTGATGTTATTTTAACTATCAGATAAAGATCGTCGTGTATTCGCTTCACAGTAAAAAGGATTTTAAAAAATGTCGTTTTTTTAGGGTTATTATTATTATTTATTTATAATGAAATGATAAATCAACTTGTTCATCTATGTACTTGATTTACTAATAAAACGATATACATTTACTTATAATAAAAAAGTTATTATATAATCCATCGATATATTTTATGTAATTAATTAAATAACATGGCTATAGTCTAAGTAGTTTTGTATGTAGTTGACAAAAAGACAGTAATTCATCAGTACTTAATCAATAAAATTATATCTTAAATTGTAACATTAAATTACATGGCAGTAGTTTTGTATGTATTTTTTCGTATTAATTTATAATAGTGAAAAGTCTATGTACAGCTCTATTTTCGCGTTCTGCTAGTGTTTGGGCTGTTATACCTAAGTATTTAAAGGATGTCACTATTTCTAATAATTCTCCGTAAAGGTAGAAGTTGTAATTTGTATGGCGATTACTTTTTTCTTAGATCGAGACCTTTGTTTTAGATGTATTTATTTTAAGAGACGCTATGCAGTAATTAAACAATAATTCCTTCGTTTCACAGGTATTTCTCTTGAGGAATACAAAGCCGCTGTGACGTCAGGATGCGAGCTTGACTTCGTCTGCAGTCCTTGTTCTAAAAAAGAACAGACACATAGATCAGAGGCCGATATTGATGTCGATGACTTTGCTGCAAATTGGGAAATGGGATTCGACATAAGCGATGGTCATCAATTAAACTACTCAACAACTATTGTTCCGCTAGTATGGGGGCGAAACGACCAGGTGCGAAACGACCAGGGCGGAAACGTCTTGGGGGCGAAATAACTAGGGTGCGAAAAGACTTGGGCGCGAAACGTCTGTAAATCGTGCAGAGCCTCAGTCTGATGAGGTCCATGTATTGGACTAGTTTAATTTGTTAAGGTTACGATGTACTTATGTTCAACACATGTTTTAATAACACTAGCTTTGCAAGATTAAAAGTTTGAGGAAGTCTTTATATTGTTTATAATATACTGCTATAATGAATGTACCATTGAAATACAACTATAAACAAAACAAGCAAATCATACTCATTTTGATATATTCCACATTATTTTACATTAATCAATAAATGCGTTCATAATTTATATAAACAATTACGGACAAGTGTAGTTCAGGAACGGACAAGTTAAATTTCCTAAATGGCTGTCCGTGGACAAGTATAGTTTTTTGAGATTTCGCCACCCCTGACTTAGAATATGCATATTATTGATAAATCTATGTTAAAGTTTGCATACCACCTTAAATATTTTCTATGTCCTTTGACTTATTGTTTTCATATTTTGCATACTTCATTACCAACATGATCCCAATCTATAAACAAGAGCAGACAACTGAATCAAGCATTTTGACAGAATTATTAACCTTTTATACTTAGAATATGCATATTATTGATAAATCTATGTTAAAGTTTGCATACCACCTCAAATATTTTCTATGTCCTTTGCCATATTGCTTTCATATTTTGCATACTTCTTTACCAACATGATCCCAATCTATAAACAAGAGCAGAAAACTGTATCAAGCATTTGACAGAATTATTGCCCCTTTTATACTTAGATAATTGAACATTTTGCTTAAATTGCCATAACTTCTTTATTTATGATCACATTTGATTCATACTTTGACAAAACAACACTTACCTGACATACCACAATGCACTGCACCCAAACTATCCCCCATGCCCCACCCCATAATCCCCCCCCCCAATTTAATTTTTATAATTATTTTTGAAACTTCATCTTTTAAATTACCACCAACCCACATAAACCACCCGTCTCCATGATGGCTTACATTAACCTGTCAAGCACTCGAAATCTCTTAAGACAATAGTTACGGTCAATCTCAATCATGCATGGCCGCATTACCAACCCTGGGGCGCCCCCTGGGTCAAACATGCGGCATGGGAATACGCGTCGGCCTCTGCCGCACCATTTTTTACCAATTGACTTCAAATTAATACTTAAGATTTCTTATGACAACACAGTGTCTCGACCATCCATGTTCACATTACCCACCCCAGGGCCCCGCCCACTTTGGTGGTAAAGATCCCAAGCTATTTCAGCATAATTAAAATCCAAGCCATTTTTGTGGTCAAGCACCGAGCTTTCTCACCATAATTAAAATCCAAGCCAGTTTGGTGGCAGAGACCCCGAGCTATTTCAGCATAATTAAAATCCAAGTCAGGTTAGTGGTCAAGATCCTGAACTTTTTCGGTATAATTAAAATCCAAGCCAGTTTGGTGGTCAATTTTTGTGGTAAAGACCCCGAGCTTTCTAACCATAATTAAAATCCAAGCCAGTTTGGTTGCGGAGACCCCGAGCTATTTCAGCATAATAAAAATCCAAGTCAGTTTAGTGGTCAAGATCCTGAACTATTTCGGTATAAATTATAATTAAAATCCAGGCCAGTTCGGTGATCAAGACCCCAAGCTTTTTCAGCATAATTAAAATCCTAGCCAGTTTTGTGGGGGAGACCCTGAGGTATTTCAGCATATTTAAAATCCAAGTCAGTTTAGTGGTCAAGATCCTGAACTATTTCGGTATTATTAAAATCAAGGGCAGTTTGGTGGTCAAGAACCCGAGCTTTTTTAGCATAATTAAAATCCTAGCCAGTTTCATGGCCGAGACCTCGAGCTATTTCCGCATATTTAAAATCCAAGCCAGTTTGGTGGTGAAGATCCTGAACTATTTCGGCATAATTAAAATCAAAGCCAGTTTGATGGTCAAGATCCTGAGCTATTTCAGCATAATTAAAATGCAAGCCAGTTTGGTGGTCGAGAACCCGAACTATGAGCATAATTCAAATCCAAGCCAGTTTGGTGGTAAAGATCCCAAGCTTTTTCAGCATAATAAAAATCCAAGCCAGGTTGGTGGTCAAGATCCTGAGCTATTTCAGCATAATTTAATTCTAAGCCAGTTTGGTGGTCATGACCCCCGAGTTATTTCAGCATAATTAAAATCCAAGCCGTTTTGGTGGTCAAGACCCCAAGCTATTTTAGCATATATTTTTTTGGCATAATTTTTTCTTACCCAATTGTTTTCGTACACACATTTTTTTCGTACCCATTTTTTTCTGTTTTTTGACAGAATAATGCCCCCTTTTATAGTTAGAAAATTGAAAATTTGGGTAAATTTTGTGTTCAGGTCTACTCTTATCCTATTTGTGTTAAGGTCTACTCGTATCCTAAAGTATCAAAGCTATATCGTCTACTTAATGTTATAAGTCATGTAACTGACATTTTTAAACATTTTATTTCTTTCCCATTTTTTTTTTTATTAAGGTGACATACATCAACTGTTTAATAATATTAAGTCTACCTTTTTGGTAAAAATATTGTTTTTACCAAATTTTCAAAATTGACATTACGGACACATGTCATTTGCTGAATGAAAAAGTAGCATAACTGACATTTAGTTAAATTTTCAGGAGAAGGAAAAACTTCTTTATTGAAATAAAATAGGGATACTTACAGAGTGAAACAAACACATGGGATATTTTCAGATTTGAATACTGGTATTTTACGCATCTTTAGGCAGTTCTGTGTACCAAGGATAATACAATATTTAAACATTCATGTACAATGCACAATACTAAAAACCTGAATTGTAACTGTAATGTGTTTCAGATTCAGAGATGTCTGTGTTTTTTCTAAGTTCATGTGAAAAATTAAGTTTATATGTTTATAGGTTTAAAATTGCAAATTTTCCTCTTACTTGCCCTTGTATTTCAAGATAGAATACTTTCCTTCCCAGAGGAAAGAGATCTGGGTTTGAATCCCAGTGGGGGCTTCAGAGGATGATTCATTTTAAGAAAAATGAATATATTTGCTTTACTTTGTCTCTAACTTAACCAAATAACTCTGACAATGCCTTTACAAGTATGCAGTTTTTGATAATTCAATTATGCAAGAAACATGTATAATTTTAGGGTAGACTTAGACAGCAAACTAAGAATTGGCATCCATTTTAGTTTTTTAAGTCAATACAACAATAAATGCATATAGGAACACATATTTAAATTAAAAATGCAACAATCAGAGGACATAATCAATTAAATAGTAAATGACTACTTTAAATATTTTTTAGCACTGTTTGTTTTTCAGAGATTTGTAAATATGACGTTTTATGTTCTTCCCATTGAACTAATGCAATATGTGCTTTGGAACTGGAATCATATAGTGTTGGAAAGCTGATGGTTCACGTCCAGAGGGTCCTTGCTTCCGGAAAGCTGAAAATTGTATATGATCTCCCCACTCATTCCATCCCGCGAAACCCTTAAGGTGTCGCAAGTCTAGTTAATATGGAATGAGTGATGTATTGGACGTCATCATTGATGACGTTCATTCGAACGAATGATAAAGGGGGCTAAGTTCCGTTAAGTTGAGGCATATAGCCGCGATTTGAGTTTCTTGAAAACTGGCCGAACACGTTTGCTGAAATTTGACATGTATATGGACAAGAATGCGATCTACCTGTTGGCGTAGGCGTTATACCTGGGAAAAATCAAGTTTTCGAGTATTTTGTGTTTAAATACTTTTATGGGAAAGGGCACGCGCACAGATAAACATTGTGACGTCACTTCACAAACAGCGTTAGACATCCGCCATCTTGTAACGCGACAAAGAAACTCAGTGTTATTAATTCAATAAACACAGAAAATATGATTGTGTTTAATTATCATTAATACAAATGTCTATATTTTGTGCAGCGGATGTTTATTCAGACGGATACGACAGAATTACGTAAGTATCATTGTGTACTTTCCATTAGAGTTTACTACGCAAGAAATTTATTATATCTCACTCAGTCACTGACAAAATGAGCTTGACACATAAACAACAACCGGATCGGATTTACATCCACATAATATTGTGCGAATCCGATGCAATTCAAATTACTAATGTTTGATAACGTTTGATGAATTCGTTATATCAATATGCATTAACTTTCAAGGGGAATAATTATAATTGAAATGTGCGATTCAATGACAGTGTTATATTGGGATAATTAGTCGTTTAGCCGTAACAGATAAGTATTTAGTTTGTTGTGTTTCATTTTCAACATAGTTTTACCGCTTTTCCTTAAAGTAAAACAGTTCAGTCGTCATTATATCTTGAATTTTAAATATTGAAATACATGTCGGATATTTCATATTTTCGGACGTTGCTACGTAAGCTAGTTGTCAACATAATTATTAAGATACATATTTACCTTTTACCATACAGTTGTGCAGCTGTTGTCTACTTAATGACGCGCTGTTTAATGTCTATAATGTTGTTCTGCCCGTGATGATAATAAGTCTTTAAATCAACAAACCCCAGCAATGTCAATGGTCTGTCCACATTAGAAAAATATTAGCTAAAGAAACTTCAGCGTACAATTTATATGGTATTGACATACCTGTACTCTGAAGCCAACTCTGTATCGAAAGTCAACCAGAGTCGTAACATATTTATGTCACGCTATAAATCAAAGAATACTCATTTTCTTGGATACATTTCTACATATATTGGTGAATGAATATAAATTACTGCATCGAGGAATATTTTAAGGTTTAAATGTTTCAAATGCATCTAACAATAGATGAAAATAACTCTCATGAGTCTGAAATTCACAATTTTGAAGCCATTGTCGCTTTGTCCAAGACTAGTTTTCATTTGGATACTGTCGGATCATCCTTGACATCTTTTGCTGATATTGTAAACATTACCTTTGTTTTCTGAAATCTATTATTTGTGATTAACAACATACGTCTGGTGAATTATAAAACTGATTTCAGTGTGAATCGGGTAGTTTTAAATATTTACTTTGAGTTTGTATTTACACTACAATTTGTTAACAACACAAGCCAGAATATTCTAAAATACCGGGAAATGTCATTCTGAATTTGAAAACACTTGAGCACATGGTAGACAAATATACAAATACAAATTTTATTTTAAGTCAGTTTGTACATAACAAGTATAACATTAACATCTACATTTTCACAACAATAACACGTATACTGAAAGCGCTTGGACAAAGCGGAAAGAATCCGGGTATTTCGGACCAGGGTATTTCCGGGACAGATTTACTCAATATGCAAAGGAAAAATATGATATGCCTAATCGACAATTTCAATTGGGTTTCGGAACGCATGGTTTTATTTTTCTATGCGTAATCGGCAATTTTACATTGGGTATTTACACAAATGCGCACCTAATCTGTAGCTCTGTTACAGTAATCTGTGAAACAACGTCATTAATAAAACAAAAAAATATGTTTGACCACAACGGTGGCTAATAATGTTTAGGAAAAATTACAAACAATATAGATTTATCTATAACATAACATGTTAGAATTTTATTATGCATTTATAATCACTCATAATGAGATTTCAATATACAGTTACATGCATAGACAGTTTTTTTAAGCCAGTGCCTTTTGAATTCAGAAAATAAGCAAGATAAACCATAAAATTGGGAAAAATAGATAGTAAACCATAAAATGGAGAAAAATGAGGCATTATTAATATGATTATAAATAACAGAATCACAATAATATTGTTTTTAAGTGCATGATTTAGTGCATTTTTAAATTTATATTATAAAATGCTGCTTGAATTTCTTTTTACCTTTCATATGTAAAAAAAGAAATATTATCTGCTAGTGCAAAATATGACTGGTCATTTCGTAGCAAAAGAGAAGAAAATAAGTGCATTAAATAAATGAATTAATATTTTTGTATCTGGAATAGTTGTATTTTAAATCGATCCTCCACCCTATTATGGCCGAATAAGGGCTAAATTGCTTTCCAACTTGAAATGAAAAGGCATATTGGTTGATCGTGTAGCGTTTATGTGCAAAATTTGAGGGCCAATTGATAAAGCTTGTTGATGCCAAAACAGGTCAATATGCCAACCCTGCATTGAAGCCAAATATGCATTTATCTATTATTATTTGGGCACAAATAATTTTACTGTGTGAAGACCCTACATAAAAATGCTGATTTTTTTCTTACTTGGTACCTGGCGACACACATTTTCAAGTCTATTTCATTTAATTTGGCATAGATATTTATAAAATTGGGATCGTATGAACCAGTAGTCATAGTATAAGCAACATTGAAGCCTAATATGCATTCATCTATTATTATTTGGGCACAAATAATTTTACCATGTGAAGACCCTACATAAAAATGCTGATTTTTTTCTTACTTGGTACCTGGCGACACACATTTTAAATTCTATTTCATTAAATTTGGCATATATATTAATAAAAGTGGCATTGTATGAACATATCGTCATAGTATATGCAACATTGAAGCCTAATATGCATCATCTATTATTATTTGGGAACAAATAATTTTACCGTGTGAAGACCCTACATAAAAATGCGGATTTTTTTCTTACTTGGTACCTGGCGAATCACATTTTCAAGTCTATTTCATTAAATTTGGCATAGATATTTATAAAAATGGTATCGTATGAACCAGTAGTCATAGTATAAGCAACATTGAAGCCTAATATGCATTCATCTATTATTAATTGGGCACAAATAATTTTACTGTGTGAAGACCCTACATAAAAATACTGATTTTTTTCTTACTTGGTACCTGGCGACACACATTTTCAAGTCTTTTTCATTAAATTTGGCATAGATATTTTAAAAAATGGCATCGTATGAACCAGTAGTCATAGTATAAGCAACATTGAAGCCTAATATGCATTCATCTACATGTATTATTATTTGTGCACAAACAATTTTACCGTGTGAAGATCCTACATAAAAATGCTGATTTTTTTCTTATTTGGTACCTGGCGACACACATTTTCAAGTCTATTTCATTTAATTTGGCATAGATATTTATAAAACTGGCATCGTATGAACCAGTAGTCATAGTATAAGCAACATTGAAGCCTAATATGCATTCATCTATTATTATTTGGGCACAAATAATTTTACCGTGTGAAGACCCTACATAAAAATGCTGATTTTTTTCTTACTTGGTACCTGGCGACACACATTTTCAAGTCTATTTCATTAAATTTGGCATAGATATTTTAAAAAATGGCATTGTATGAACCAGTAGTCATAGTATAAGCAACATTGAAGCCTAATATGCATTCATCTATTATTATTTGGGCACAAATAATTTTACCATGTGAAGACCCTACATAAAAATGCTGATTTTTTTCTTACTTGGTACCTGGCGACACACATTTTCATTTCTATTTCATTAAATTTGGCATATATATTAATAAAAATGGCATTGTATGAAGTTATGAACATATCGTCATAGTATCAAGGGTGGCGAAATCAAATGTCCGAGTTGCCCGAGTCGTACATTTGCTTGTCTGGGCAACTGATTTTTTTCAATTAAGTTGTCCGTGGACAACAAGTTTTTTAAAAGTCGGGTCCAGGTATACAAAAAAAATACATTGTATTAAAGCTGTAATTAAGTTTTACAAAACCGGATTTTGACATGCGATTACATTGTCAGTGCTATTTGCGGAGCAATCAAGTTTTAATACGGGCACTCTCCTGCGCAGTGATCTCCCTAATTCTATAAGAGACCAGGAGCATGCCGCATTTTAAACATTTGGCCCGACTGTTAGACAGTGTACAGACTGGTTTCTTTATTTTTACAATCAGACGGAAATAAAAAGTATCAAAGTAAGATAATCAAAACACGGTCTACCTTGTTATTTAAGACGACTTTAATGGTAAAAAATGGAACTTTTTTTTTTAATCTTCAACAACGGAGCAGAAACCCGAAGCTTTGAGCAGTCCACCTCCCAAAAAAACTAAGAAAGATTATGATAAAAAATATTATCTAAGTAAACGCACCAGAACTTTTCAAGAAACTTGGCTAACAGATTTTCAATGATTACACATGTACCAGTTGATGATAATCAAATTGCTACCAGTAGCGGAGCCTCAGTCTGACAGGGCTCAAAATTAACTTTTTTTTCTACTTGCAAAACATTGCGAGCTGCTTTATTACCAACTCGCAAAATCAAAAACAGACTCGCAAATTTTGCAGTGTGTTCACTCAGAAAACAAAGTTTAAGTGTTAGTTTGGGATATTTTTAATGGGTTTTCAAATATTGAAAAAAATCAGCTATGATATTGTGTGTTGAGTGCGACGTCACCAAAATACAAATCAACGGTTAACTTTACTTTATCTTTTGTATTTTTATTTCCGTCTGTAGGCAAAATGAAACTAATTATGTTTGGCTTCGACGCCATGTCTGTGCAAGTTCAATGAACAAATGTGAATAGTCAACTGTTTAACGTTCTTTGTTCCAATACAATCCGCGTATCTGTACTAAAAGTATACCAGTCTACATACAAGGTGCGCGCTTCTGCATACATAGACGTTCTATAAATTGACCTACGGTTTAGCGTTCATGACGTTGAGTGCATTTATATTACTAGTTTTTTTCCCACTATTTCTTTACTCGCAAAAAAATACTAGTGGCTTAAAACTTAACTCGCAATCAGTATTTTTCACTCGCATTTTGCGAGTGTGCGAGTGTTAATTTCGAGCCCTGGTCTGATGAGGTCCACATATTGGACTAGTTTAATTTGTTAAGATTACGATGTACTATGTTCAACACATGTTTTAATTACACTAGCTTTGCAAGATTAAAAGTTTTAGAAAGTCTTTATATTGTTTATAATATACTGCTATAATGAATGTACTATTGAAATATAACTATAAACAAAATAAGAAAATCATACTCATTTTGGTATATTCCACAGTGTTTTACATTAATCAATAAATGCATTATAATTTATATAAACATTAACGGACAAGTGTTGTTCAGCAACGGACAAGTTAAATTTCCTAAATGGTTGTCCGTGGACAAGTTTAGTTTTTTGAGATTTCGCCACCCCTGCAGTATAAGCAACATTGAAGCCTAATATGCATTCATCTATTATTATTTGGGAACAAATAATTTTACCGTGTGAAGACCCTACATAAAAATGCAGATTTTTTTCTTACTTGGTACCTGGCGAATCGCATTTTCAAGTCTATTTCATTAAATTTGGCATAGACATTTATAAAAATGGTATCGTATGAACCATTAGTCATAGTATAAGCAACATTGAAGCCTAATATGCATTCATCTATTCTTATTTGGGCACAAATAATTTTACTGTGTGAAGACCCTACATAAAAATGCTGACTTTTTTCTTACTTGGTACCTGGCGACACACATTTTCAAGTCTATTTCATTAAATTTGGCATAGATATTTATAAAATTGGCATCGTATGAACCAGTAGTCATAGTATAAGCAACATTGAAGCCTAATATGCATTCATCTATTCTTATTTGGGCACAAATAATTTTACTGTGTGAAGACCCTACATAAAAATGCTGATTTTTTTCTTACTTGGTACATGGCGACACACATTTTCAAGTCTATTTCATTAAATTTGGCATAGATATTTATAAAATTGGCATC
The DNA here is from genome assembly GCF_020536995.1 of Dreissena polymorpha. Taxonomy (NCBI): domain Eukaryota; kingdom Metazoa; phylum Mollusca; class Bivalvia; order Myida; family Dreissenidae; genus Dreissena; species Dreissena polymorpha. The sequence goes on from NC_068359.1 coordinate 61,478,564, forward strand.
GTATGAACCAGTAGTCATAGTATAAGCAACATTGAAGCCTAATATGCATTCATCTATTATTACTTGGGCACAAATAATTTTACTGTGTGAAGACCCTATATAAAAATGCTGATTTTTTTCTTATTTGGTACCTGGCGACACACATTTTCAAGTCTATTTCATTAAATTTGGCATAGATATTTATAAAAATGGCATCGTATGAACCAGTAGTCATAGTATAAGCAACATTGAAGCCTAATATGCATTCATCTATTATTATTTGTGCACAAATAATTTAACCGTGTGAAGACCCTAGATAAAAATGCTGATTTTTTTCTTACTTGGTACCTGGCAACACACATTTTCATGTCTATTTCATTACATTTGGCATAGATATTTATAAAAATGGCATCGTATGAACCAGTAGTCATAGTATAAGCAACATTGAAGCCTAATATGCATTCATCTATTATTATTTTGGGCATAAATAATTTTACCGTGTGATGACCCTACATAAATATGCTGATTTTTTTTCTTACTTGGTATCTTGCGACACACTTTTTCAAGTCTTTTTCATTAAATTTGGCATATACATGTATATTAATGAAAATGGCATTGTATGAACATGTCGTCATAGTATAAGCTGAGAAGCATAATACGCATTCATCTATTATAATTTGGGCTCATACAATTTTACCGTGTTAGCACCATATATCAAGTTGCAGATTTTTTTAATATTCGCCACATACCCAAAGGCATTTTCATTAATATCTCAGAAAAATAGACCTATTATATTAATACACATGGCATCTAAAGAACATTTTATCATAGTTAAACATGGTTCCCAGCCAACCTGGAAATCAGGGAAAACCTGGAAAAAGACTTTCACTTTCACTATTGCCCAGTACAAATATATGGACAGAATGATTTTTTCACTTACCGGTATGTGGGTGTATGTTGGCTCTACTTCACAAGATACAGTCATTGTAGTTTAATTGAAAAACGCATCTTACAATGTGAGATGAGTTCTGGGTTCAAGCCCCAGTAGTGGCCTATCATGTGTGATATACAGAGCCATTATAATAAAATATACACAGTTATCTTTTTAAACAATACAATTAAATATAAGGAATAATGTTAAAGGGGCATTGCTGCTTAGCCATTTTTGGGATTGTATTGTGATTTTTGGCAAAATTTGACACTGAATAACAGGGTTTATATACATCCCAAGCATAAATGCTTCTAAATTTGTAAAAAAAAACAAGTCGAAGTGTGCAGAATATTAAAAATTTGCAACTTTCTGATGTCTAAAGGTCATTAAATGCCACTCAAAGTTTACATTTTTTGTACAAAATGACCCATTTTGTGCTGTTCATTATTGGTTAATGTTTTACGCTGTCAGGTCCAAAAACGCTCATTCTGTAGCTTGTTTGGACTATAATCTATAATGTGGCCAAGTTTCAGCAGATTCGACCCAGTGGTTCTGATTTTATACGCCGTGCCTAGCTTTTATTAGTCCACTACCGGTTTTACCGGAGGGGATTTATGGTTTGTGCTCTGTGTGTCCGTCAGTCAGTCAGTCTGTCACACTTTTCTGAATCCTGCGATAACTTTAAAAGTTCTTAATATTTTTTCATGAAACTTGAAACATGGATAGATGGCAATAAGGACATTATGCACGTGATTTCATTTTGCTCCTATGTAAAAAATTCTGGTTTCTATGGCAATAAATAAAAAAATAAAATAAATTCTGACAATGGTGGAGCCGGTAGGGGACAAAATAATTTGCTTGACAATAGTCTTGTTGAGTATTACTCACTGACTTATGCATATGCGATCGGCTGTTTTCGGAGAATACCTGAGGTATTGTCATAGCTAGCTCATCGTGTCGTGTCGTGTCTTTTCGCCGTCCGGCGTCCGCCATGCTAAAACCTTAACATTGACCCATTGTACCCACAATTTTCGTACCCACATTTTTTTTCGTAACCAAAATGTTCGTACCCACATTTGTTTAGTACCCAAAATTTGTGTTCCCACATTTTCTTACCCAAAATTTTCGAACCCACATTTTTTTAGTTCCCACTCATTCCATCCCGCGAAACCCTTAAGGTGTCGCAACTCTAGTATGGAATGAGTGATGTATTGGACGTCATCATTGATGACGTTCAATCGAACGAATGATAAAGGGGGCTAAGTTTCGTTAAGCTGAGGCATATAGTCGCGATTTGGGCGCCTTGAAAACTGGCCGAACACGTTTGCTGAAATTTGACAGGTATATGGACACGAATGCGATCTACCTGTTGGCGTAGGCGTTATACCTGGCAAAAATCAAGTTTTCGAGTATTTTGTGTTTAAATACTTTTATGGGAAAGGGCACGCGCACAGATAAACATTGTGACGTCACTTCACAAACAGCGTTAGACATCCGCCATCTTGTAACGCGACAAAGAAACTCAGTGTTATTAGTTCAATAAGCACAGAAAATATGATTGTGTTTAATTATCATTAATACAAATGTCTATATTTTGTGCAGCGGATGTTTATTCAGACGGATACGACAGAATTACGTAAGTATCATTGTGTACTTTACAGTAGATTTTACTACGGAAGAAATTTATTATATCTCACTCAGTCACTGACAAAATGAGCTTGACACATAAACAACAACCGGATCGGATTTACATCCACATAATATTGTGCGAATCCGATGCAATTCAAATTACTAATGTTTGATAACGTTTGATGAATTCGTTATATCAATATGTATTAACTTTCAAGGGGAATAATTATAATTGAAATGTGCGATTCAATGACAGTGTTATATTGGGATAATTAGTCGTTTAGCCGTAACAGATAAGTATTTAGTTTGTTGTGTTTCATTTTCAACATAGTTTTACCGTTTTTTCCTTAAAGTAAAACAGTTCAGTCGTCATTATATCTTGAATTTTAAATATTGAAATACATGTCGGATATTTCATATTTTCGGACGTTGCTACGTAAGCTAGTTGTCAACATAATTATTAAGATACATATTTACCTTTTACCATACAGTTGTGCAGCTGATGTCTAATTAATGACGCGCTGTTTAATGTCAATAATGTTTTTCTGCCCGTGATGATAATAAGTCTTTAAATCAACAAACCCCAGCAATGTCAATGGTCTGTCAACATACTACTTACTTATGGATACTTATGGATGTTTTCCAGCACAGGTCAGGCCTCTTCGCCGGATTCAGAGTCTTCATTAGTTTCTTCAAGGTCGCGACTTGTGTGACTTCCGGTGTTACAGTTAATCGCTGCCTTATAGTTGTAAAACATATCTTGGTTTTTCCAATGATTGTCAAGTCTGTTTTTGAATGTATTTATAGTTTTGGCACTTGCTACATGGTCTGGGAGACTATTCCAGATTTTAGCTGCTCTCATTGTAAAGCAGTGTTTTCGCGAGCTGAAATTTGGTCTTTGTACAAAAATTTTGTGTGTGTTTCCTCTACTTGTTTCACGCACAGAATGGTCCTTCCTCCACTTAATAAAGTCTGCAGCTTCTGGGTCATATTTACCACTTGAGATTTTATAGATTTCAATCATATCTCCACGATGTCTTCTATAATTGAGCGTTGGGAGTTTAAGTTTTTTTAGCCTTTCTTCGTAATTCAAGTTGTTAAAGCCTGGTAGTTGTTTTGTGGCGCGTATTTGTACACCTTCAATTAAGTCGTTATGTTTTTCAAGATGAGGGAACCAAACCGAGCTGGCATAGTCCAGGTGTGATCTTACAAGTGCTTTGTATAGCGGAAGAAATGATTTTTCATCAAGGTTTTGGAATGTCCTTCGGATTATTGCTGACATGGAATTGGCTTTTTTAACTTTTTCACTTATATGTTTCTCGAAAGAGAGTTTGTCGTTTATTATGACCCCTATGTCTTTTTCCTCAATGATTCTTTCTAAAGTTTTTCCCATAAGTTTGTAATGAAAGTTAGTGTCTGGTTCATTTTTCCCTATGTGTAGGTATTTGCATTTATCAGGGTGGAATTTTAGTAGCCATGTGTCACTCCATTTTGTTAATTGTTCTAGATCTCTTTGCAGGATTTCTCTGTCATTGTTGTCGTCTATCAGTTGAAATATTTTAGTGTCATCTGCAAAAAGGTATACTGAGGATTGGACAGTATCTGGCAGGTCGTTTATATATATTACAAATAATATTGGTCCTAGAACAGACCCTTGGGGTATGCCTGAGGTTACATCTTCCCAGTTTGAGCAGGCGTTGTTGATTGCGACCTGTTGTTTCCTTCCGCTTAGGTAGTTTTCAATCCAGTCTATCATGTTATTTCCTATTTTATATGCTTTTAGTTTGTTTATGAGTCTTTTGTGGGGGACTGTGTCGAAGGCTTTCTGGTAATCCATATAGATACAGTCAACGCCCTTCCCATTATCTACAGCTTCTGTCCATTCTTCTAGTACTCTTAGTAGTTGTAATGATGTTGATCGTCCTGCTATAAACCCATATTGTTTTTTGGTGAAGAATTTGTTGTTGTTAAAGTAGTTTATTAAGTGTTCGGTTACTAATTTTTCCATTACCTTGCAGATTACTGATGTCAGGCTAACCGGTCTGTAATTACTTGCGAGTGTTTTGTTTCCTTTCTTATAGATTGCACTTATCCTTGCTTTTTTCCAGTCATCAGGTACTCTTCTTTCATGTTTGGATTTATTGAATATTATATTAAGTGGTTTTGCTAGTTGGTTACTTAGTTCTTTTAGGAATAATGGGTGCATACCGTCCATTCCTGGAGATTTATCTGGTTTCAAAGATTGGAGTAATTTAGCTATTTTACGTTCGTTTATATCTAGTTCTTGCCATTCCTTATTGGGTTGTCTTTGCTTAAGTTCTGGTACGTTTTCGTCTGGTTCTTTAGTGAACACACTGCTGAAGTAGCTGCCTAAAATGTTTGCCTTTTCTTCATCCCCTTCAACCTTTGTTGACTTTGGGTCTGTGGGGTCCTGGCATAAGCTTGTTATTTCCTGCTTGGTTTTACTTTTTGAATTAATGTATTGCCAGATTTTTTTGGGATTTGTTTTAGCTTCTTTCGCTAGATTTTCTTCATAATCCTTCCTCGCTAAACGTACAAGTTTTGTTATTTTGTTTCTCACCCTTTTATATTTTGTTCTGATGGCTGGTTCTTTTGTTTGACTAAACTTCTTGGATAGTCTTGATTTTTCCTTGATTAGTTCTACTATTTCTTTACTTAATGGTACTTTTGTGTTCTTATTTGATATTTTATATGTTGGTACATGTCTTTCCTCCATATCTATAATTTTTTGCTTGAATTTTTCCCACATGCTATTTACATTGTTTTCATTTGAGCTATTTAGCAACTCGTCCCAGTTAAGCTCGTCCATCTCTTTTTTCAGTTCGTCGTAGTTCGCTTTTCTATAGTTTTTCCTCTTTTTATCAATTTTTTTAAAATTCACATTGCATATGTATCTAAAAAGGATTACACAGTGGTCACTTTTCCCTAGTGGACTTTGATATTGTATTTCTTCAATAGCATTTTCGTCTGCGGTGATTATGAGATCTAAGATGCTTGGGTCATTAGAGCCCCTCCATCTTGTAGGTTCGGTCACTTTTTGGAATAGGAAGTTATCCTGCAATGTATCTATGAATTTTTGAACATTAGAAAAATATTAGCTAAAGAAACTTCAGCGTACAATTTATATGGTATTGACATACCTGTACTCTGAAGCCAACTCTGTATCGAAAGTCAACCAGAGTCGTAACATATTTATGTCACGCTATAAATCAAAGAATACTCATTTTCTTGGATACATTTCTACATATATTGGTGAATGAATATAAATTACTGCATCGAGGAATGTTTTAAGGTTTAAATGTTTCAAATGCATCTAACAATAGATGAAAATAACTCTCATCAGTCTGAAATTCACAATTTTGAAGCCATTGTCGCTTTGTCCAAGACTAGTTTTCATTTGGATTCTGTCGGATCATCCTTGACATCTTTTGCTAATATTGTAAACATTGCCTTTGTTTTCTGAAATCTATTATTTGTGATTAACAACATACGTCTGGTGGATTATAAAACTGATTTCAGTGTGAATCGGGTAGTTTTAAATATTTACTTTGAGTTTTATATTTACACTACAATTTGTTAACAACACAAGCCAGAATATTCTAAAATACCGGGAAATGTCATTCTGAATTTGAAAACACTTGAGCACATGGTATACAAATATACAAATACAAATTTTATTTTAAGTCAGTTTGTACATAACAAGTATAACATTAACATCTACATTTTCACAACAATAACACGTATACTGAAAGCGCTTGGACAAAGCGGAAAGAATCCGGGTATTTCGGACGAGGGTATTTCCGGGACAGATTTACTCAATATGCAAAGGAAAAATATGATATGCCTAATCGACAATTTCAATTGGGTTTCGGAACGCATGGTTTTATTTTTCTATGCGTAATCGGCAATTTTACATTGGGTATTTACACAAATGCGCACCTAATCTGTAGCTCTGTTACAGTAATCTGTGAAACAACGTCATTAATAAAACAAAAAATATGTTTGACCACAACGGTGGCTAATAATGTTTAGGAAAAATTACCAACAATATAGATTTATCTATAACATAACATGTTAGAATTTTATCATGCATTTATAATCACTCATAATGAGATTTCAATATACAGTTACATGCATAGACAGTTTTTTTAAGCCAGTGCCTTTTGAATTCAGAAAATAAGCAAGATAAACCATAAAATTGGGAAAAATAGATAGTAAACCATAAAATGGAGAAAAATGAGGCATTATTAATATGATTATAAATAACAGAATCACAATAATATTGTTTTTAAGTGCATGATTTAGTGCATTTTTAAATTTATATTATAAAATGCTGCTTGAATTTCTTTTTACCTTTCATATGTAAAAAAAGAAATATCATCTGCTAGTGCAAAATATGACTGGTCATTTAGTAGCAAAAGAGAAGAAAATAAGTGCATTAAATAAATGAATTAATATTTTTGTATCTGGAATAGTTGTATTTTAAATTGATCCTCCACCCTATTATGGCCGAATAAGGGCTAAATTGCTTTCCAACTTGAAATGAAAAGGCATATTGGTTGATCGTGTAGCGTTTATGTGCAAAATTTGAGGGCCAATTGATAAAGCTTGTTGATGCCAAAACAGGTAATAATAATAATTTATTATCAGGTACATGTACACAAGCAAATAAGTATATTTAACCCTTTCAGTGCGGGAACCGAATTTTAAAGGCCTTTGAAAACAGTTTGGATCCAGATGAGACGCCACACAACGTGGCGTCTCATCAGGATCCAAACTGTTTGCTATTCTGATAGTATTCTTTGATAAAAAATCGCAGAAAATGCTAATTTTAGAAATTCAGCAGACGACATTTTAGCAGACGACAAATTTCCCAGCATGCAAAGGGTTAAGATGCTTAAGGTGTGGAAGACTCATAATCAGGTTTGGTGTCCCTCAAACCCTAAGCGTCTTGTTATTTCTTATGCAGTTTGTATAGATAGTGCCACATCCTGACACGTAAAGCTTGTGCTTTGTTGGCAGCGTTAGTTGGCTGTTAACAGGTTCATTGTGGTTATCTCCACCATCAGTCTGTCCGTCTGTCCTAGCCACTATCTCTTACACCATAAGCACTAGAACCATGAAACTTAAACACATGGTAGCTATGAGCATTATGTGCGACCCTGCACTATTTGGAATTTTGATCTGACCCCTGACCTCGCAAACCAAATAATGTTTCTTTAAAAAAATCTATGGCGGTAAAAAGTTAATGTGCAACGTCGCGGAAAATATTATACTTGACGACGTCATACAATGATGCGACTTTTAACAATTTAAGATTTAAAATTAAATCACATTAATGATTTAACAATGAGTTTTGATAATATAAATGCCATTGAACAGAAAATTGACATAAATGTGACCATATATTAATATTTGTACAAAATAGCCGACAACAACCGATTAAGTGTTAAAATTCCCGGGTACATTTTAGTATATTTACCGTACCCAGGGTACGAGCCTTACTAACTGTATTATTATTATATCTCACCGACTACAAGGTACCTTTACCTTGTTGTGTTTATCAACCTGGAATTTATGTAAAATCCGGCTTTGTTTACTTTTATTTTTCATTCATTTGATTAAGCAATTGTTGACGTATCTCGTGGAACATTATTTGAATCTTGGGATTTTAATGGCGACAAGCTGTAAGTGTCAATTTATTTTAAAAACAAATCTAAGATTTTAAGTTTTGTGTGTTTGTCATGCATAATTCAGTGTTTTCCAAAAAAAATTGAGTAGCCAGTTATATGGCCAGCAACAATGCAGTAAAACTAAAGCATTTGTGACATTTTACTTGATATACTTGGGGAAAGTAGTTGGCGTCTAGAGTAAATGTAACCGGCGAAATGGCCCGCTGCCGGTCTTACAGAGAACACTGATAATGGTAAACTAAATAAAAAAAACTCGCTGCGACTGGATTACGGGTTTGTAAAATTGTTTTTTGGGTCATAATATGGTTAGCATTCAATACAAATGTTATTATAAAGTATTGTGGTTTAAAATTCATTTTGAGAATAGGATGGAAGAACAGAAAATGAAAGGGTATACAGGGATGAAAATTAGTGGTTTCCCGTGAGCCCAGGACAAGTAGTTTTGGCCTGGGCAACTCAATTTCCAAAGTTGATAGTCCGGCCGGGCAACTTGTTTTTTTTTTAAAGCTTAAAACAATTCAGTGCAATAAAAATTGAATAACAATTGACCACCATGGATCAATACTAGTTAAATAACATTCATTATTTAGGAATAGGAAATAATTAAATTCAGGCTCATAATAAAACATCAAACATTGAGTAGTGCAATGTCAGCAAATTTATTTAATTATCTATTATTTTATTAAAAGAAAGTATAATATACACATGTACATATTTCTGGGCTCGTTATTCTTTATCTGGGCAACCAAAACACTAAAGATGGTTGCCAGTGCAGGCAACCAATAGTAATAAGTTAGTTTTAATCAATGAAATATCATTGTAACTTTATTGTTATAAGCATTGCATTAAAGTTGTGATTGAGGTAAGCTTGTTGTTAATAATATAGTATATTTACTTTTTAGCTCGACTATTATATATAAAATATATAAAGTGGAGCTATCCTACTCACCCCGGCATTGGCGTTAGCGTGCAAATGTTATAGTTTGCGTACCACCCCAAATATTTCCTATGTCCCTTGACATATTGCTTCCATATTTTGCATATTTCTTAACCAACATGACCCCAACCTAAATACAAGAGCAGACAACTGTATCACTTGCATTTTATAAGAATTATGACACTTTTTCCATGTAGAATATGCATATTATTGATAACTCTACAATGTTCGAAATTCGCACTAGCCCGGAGCTAGTTGATCTTGTTTCGGGCTACTGAATTTCAATGGGTACTAGCCCGATTGGGCTATTGATTTTTCGAACTTTTGAAATTAAAAATGCTCAAAAATATTATTTTCATCCATCGTTTGAACCATACCTTACAGGGTTTATTTAGCTTCGTATCGCGTTTCCTCACCCTTCCGATTATGTTGACATGACGAGAGTTTGAATGACAATTTTTTTTGGATACCGTGCAAATAAAATGCGGATCTACCCAGGTTGTTCAATTTGCTGTACTTTCAGAAAACCATACAAGTCTACAAATGTTTTAAATGTCCGCCATCTTGGATTTGTAATGATCTATTGACGAATTAACGCATTGCAATATCATATTTTAATAGAATATGTCAACCAAATTATATATTGATAGCGTAGTTGCTTGGTTACTTTTTACTGGTTTTCAGTTTTGGCAGTCAAACGTTATGCATATTTTATTTCACGTGCAAGGACTTACATTGATTGTTTTTGGACAGTTGTTTCCGGATACGGTATTATCTGTCGATTTTAATTTATTTTCGACATTCTTGATAAAAAAATATCTAGAATGATGAATACACATGCGATGTTACGGATGGTCTGGTTGATAATTTTTCACATTGTACTCACCAGAATTGGACCTAGAAAGACTATAAAAAAAAACAGTAAGCTAGGGGGAGGAGACACTGCCCTCTATTCGCTTTATCATACGGCCTAAGACTTTCGGCTAAATGTTTCGGATTTCAAATTTGGGACAATTGACATCTAAAATTATTTACAGACTGGATATAAACCTTTGCATCTTGACTGCATGTAAGGTATTGATTGACGAATATCGTCATACATAAATATTATAATCGTATTTTGTCATTGAAAATGAAATATTATAATAACATTTCCAGTTAATTGGGATCAACTGTTAGTTGCAATCCTCATCAATTACACCCTACCTGCAATAAAATCTACCCAGAACCGCAAAAATATAAACTTATTTTAAAAACTTGTGATAAACAGTTCGGGTTAGTAAACTTTGGTTCGGGCTAGTGAAAAATTCCATCTGGTAGCCCGAACGGGCTAGTGGTTTCAAATGTGAAATTCGCACACTGACTCTTTGTTAAAGTGTGCGTACCACCCCAAATATTTCCTATATCCCTTGATATATTGCTTTCATATCTTGAATAATGTTAACGTGCATATTTTGTATTAACGTCTTGTTATTGTAGTGTACATATTTTTCGGATTTCGGACAGCCCATTCATTGAGTATTATTGTTGTGGTTTTGTGAGTACTCTTCATGTAAAATACTGCTGTTTAGATGTTCATTTTTAGTCGTATATATATCAGGATTCAATACCTATACCTTAGTGAAAATGGCATCGGAAGAACATTTGTTCATTGTACTAGATAAAAGTAAACATTATATCTATCCATCTTATTGTTTATTGCAGTTTCAGTAATATTCTGTCTAAAAATGATTTCAACATGATATAATTATAAATCATGGCTAGGAAATGTGTATATATGAAGCAAAAATTAAAAATAGATGGTTCATTTTTTCCCATTTACATGTATGTATATTTATCTATGTATACATCTTTTGTTGTAAACAGTTATGCGACATGTCGGGAAACGCCCAGGACAAATATATCGTCGTAATGATTTTTTCACTTATGTGGGTGTATGTTGGCTCCACTTCACACGATACAGTCATTGTAGTTTAATTGAAAAATGCATCTTACAATGTGAGATGAGTTCTGGGTTCAAGCCCCAGCAGTGGCCTATCAAGTGTGAAATACGGAGCCATTATGATTAAATATACACAGTTATCTTTTTAAACAATACAATTAAATATAAGGAATAATGTTTAAGGGGAATTGCTGCTTAGCTATTTTTGACATTGAATAACAGGGTTTATATACACCCCAAGGATAAATGCTTCTAAATTTGTAAAAAAAACAAAAAACAAGTCGAAGTGTGCAGAATATTAAACATTTGCAACTTTCTGATGTCTAAAAGTCATCAAATGCCACTTGAAGTTTACTTTTTTTTTGTACAAAATAACCCATTTTGTGCTGTCCATTATCGGTTAATGTTTTACGCTGTCAGGTCCAGAAGCGCTCATTCTGTAGCATGTTTGGACCATAATGTATAATGCGACCAAGTTTCAGCAGATTCAGCCCAGTGGTTCTGATTTTATACGCTGTGCCTAGCTTTTATTGAGTATAAGTACTATTACTCACTGATTTATGCATATGAGCTTGGCTGTTTTCGAACAAAACCTGAGGTTTTGTCATAGCAAGCTCATTGTGTCATGAAGTGTCTTTTCACCATCCAGCGTCCGCCATGCTAAAACCTTAACATGAACCAATTGTACCCACATATTTTTTCGTACCCATTTTTTTCGTACCCAAATATTTTTCGTAATCAAATGTTTTTCGTACCCAAATTTTTTTTGTACCCATTTTTTTCCTACCAAATTTTTTTTTCGTACCCATTTTTTTCGTACCCAAATTTTTTCGTACCCAATTTTTTTTTTCGTACCCATTTATTTCGTACCCAAATTTATTTCGTACCCAATTTTTTTTCGTACCCACATGTTTTCGTACCCAAATTTTTTTTCATACCCTTTTTTTTGTACCCAAACTTTTTCGTACCCACTCTTTTCGTACCCACTCTTTTTTTTAACCCAAAATTTTTCGTACCCAATTTTTTTCGTACCCAAATTTTTTTCGTTCCCATTTTTTTACTACCCAAATTTTTCGTACCCAAATTTTTTCATACCCAATTATTTTTTGGTTCCCATTTTTTTCGTACCCAATTTTTTTTCGTATCCAAACGTTTTCGTACCCACATTTGTATATTCTTACCCATTTATTTTTTTCGTACCCAAATGTTTTTCGTACCCAATTTTTTGGTCGAAATAATCGGTTTTCAATTTGATTTGATCTCCCCACTCATTCCATCCCGCGAAACCCTTAAGGTGTCGCAACTCTGGTAAAAAATATGGAATGAGTGATGTATTGGACGTCATCATTGATGACGTTCATTCGAACGAATGATAAAGGGGGCTAAGTTTCGTTAAGTTGAGGCATATAGCCGCGATTTGAGCGCCTTGAAAACTGGCCGAACACGTTTGCTGAAATTTGACATGTATATGGACAAGAATGCGATCTACCTGTTGGCATAGGCGTTATACCTGGCAAAAATCAAGTTTTCGAGTATTTTGTGTTTAAATACTTTTATGGGAAAGGGCACGCGCACAGATAAACATTGTGACGTCACTTCACAAACAGCGTTAGACATCCGCCATCTTGTAACGCGACAAAGAAACTCAGTGTTATTAATTCAATAAACACAGAAAATATGATTGTGTTTAATTATCATTAATACAAATGTCTATATTTTGTGCAGCGGATGTTTATTCAGACGGATACGACAGAATTACGTAAGTATCATTGTGTACTTTACAGTAGATTTTACTACGGAAGAAATTTATTATATCTTACTCAGTCACTGACAAAATGAGCTTGACACATAAACAACAACCGGATCGGATTTACATCCACATAATATTGTGCGAATCCGATGCAATTCAAATTACTAATGTTTGATAACGTTTGATGAATTCGTTATATCAATATGCATTAACTTTCAAGGGGAATAATTATAATTGAAATGTGCGATTCAATGACAGTGTTATATTGGGATAATTAGTCGTTTAGCCGTAACAGATAAGTATTTAGTTTGTTGTGTTTCATTTTCAACATAGTTTTACCGTTTTTTCCTAAAAGTAAAACAGTTCAGTCGTCATTATATCTTGAATTTTAAATATTGAAATACATGTCGGATATTTCATATTTTCGGACGTTGCTACGTAAGCTAGTTGTCAACATAATTATTAAGGTACATATTTACCTTTTACCATACAGTTGTGCAGCTGTTGTCTACTTAATGACGCGCTGTTTAATGTCTATAATGTTGTTCTGCCCGTGATGATAATAAGTCTTTAAATCAACAAACCCCAGCAATGTCAATGGTCTGTCAACATTAGAAAAATATTAGCTAAAGAAACTTAAGCGTACAATTTATATGGTATTGACATACCTGTACTCTGAAGCCAACTCTGTATCGAAAGTCAACCAGAGTCGTAACATATTTATGTCACGCTATAAATCAAAGAATACTCATTTTCTTGGATACATTTCTACATATATTGGTGAATGAATATAAATTACTGCATCGAGGAATATTTTAAGGTTTAAATGTTTCAAATGCATTTAACAATAGATGAAAATAACTCTCATCAGTCTGAAATTCACAATTTTGAAGCCATTGTCGCTTTGTCCAAGACTAGTTTTCATTTGGATACTGTTGGATCATCCTTGACATCTTTTGCTGATATTGTAAACATTACCTTTGTTTTCTGAAATCTATTATTTGTGATTAACAACATACGTCTGGTGGATTATAAAACTGATTTCAGTGTGAATCAGGTAGTTTTAAATATTTACTTTGAGTTTGTATTTACACTACAATTTGTTAACAACACAAGCCAGAATATTCTAAAATACCGGGAAATGTCATTCTGAATTTGAAAACACTTGAGCACATGGTATGTTACTAAAAGTAGAAATACCATCATATGACCATGAAATCTCGGGAGATTCGCATTTCAAGAAAGTCTGTCACATCGCTGTTTTTCTCGATATGTAAGAGCAGAATAGATAAATTTTAAATGTTTAAAATAGTATTTTGTGAAAAAATGTATCAGTTAAATGTGAAAAATGTCAATCTTTCCAATCAAGTGATTGATATGGGCCAATCACTGCATTTAAAAGCTGTTTTGGACCGGTCTTTGTTAACTGTCGACTTTCGGCATTTTCTGGTTGACTTTCCTAATGGGGTTGGTCCATAACTATAAAGTCGCGCCAGTCAAAAATCATAAAAAGCGACATTTAACAGGGGTTTTTCAGCACTGTCTGCGCCTCCGGAAAACGGAGGCACTCCCAAAGCAAACGGGCCCGATCCCAAACCAAAATTATAAAAAAAATCCCAATTTCCCAAAATAAAATAAACAAGAAATATCTTTAAAAAAGATATACGGCGTTGATTGTGGTTGCAGTTAATGAAAGGTAAAGAGTTCAATGAATGAGATCAAAGATAGCGAATGTCTTTTTCTGTGCAGTTCTTAGCTGCAGCAAACGCAGTACGGGATGATACGCGGAGTTTTCGCTGCTTATTTTACATTATTACATATTGCTGGTCATAAACGTATAGATACAAAACAGAAAACCAAAAGAAGAATGGAAGTGAAATTAAATCATATGAGTCAACCTGCCACACGCGAAGTATCCGTATATATTTTAAATATTTATACGCGCGTTCTTCGAACAAACCTGTTTTAGTGGTTTGTCTGGCGTTGCTATTTGATTCGATTATTAACAGTATCGAGAATCATTGCGCTCATGCTTAATTCATTAGTCAATATGATGGCATAATTCTTGTTGAATTAATGAAAAATAATATTTATCATGGTATTGTTGCAAAACACATTAAGAATCTATTATTGACATACCATATGATATCGCTGGATATCTTCATTTAACATCTGTCTGGTCTAAAGAAAATTCCAGTTCACCTAGTTCACGCTATAGCGTCTTTATTGTGTAACGATTATTTTTCTGGTCGCGAACTCCGATCAGCACATAGGGTAGAGACGCAGCAATGACCTGTATGTAAACTCTGACATTCACACACAGTGGCCGCAAATTGACCCGATATACCTCGCGAGTTGAAATGCAAAGCATTAAAATGAGTCTTCGCTTCCACTGCTCTCTATACTTTAACATGTTGACAGGAATATGCAAGTCAGTAATAAATATGAGAAAATAGCCTTTAAGTGCAAACGTTCTCGCGCTGAAAATCTTCTGAAAATAAAAGGTGGACGCACAAACTGTATTGATGTCGAGATTGAGTGTAAAACTGTTCTATCTATTAAGCCTTTTCATTAAATATAAAATTGTTTCATGCTGAACACGCAGTAAAACAGTGTTACAAAGACGCGGACATGTTTCCAATGTTCTGGTCGTATTCTCAAATCAGCCAATGCAGTCAATGAAGTGTATTCATCCGTACTTGGCCGCGGGAAGTTTTATTTGAATTCTATTGGACGCTAACAAAGGTCAGGCTTAGGTGAAAAGCTGGCTTAATACAGCTTACGCCGAAAAATGAAGGGTCTTATAACATGTGTGACTAACCAGTGTTTGTTTTGGTAAAAAATATCTGCTATAAGGTTTTGACTGTACAGTTCTTATCTCAGAGAGTAACTGTAACTGAAAAACAAAACGGCAGTACTTGAATAAAAGTTGAACATGCCCAATATTGCATCTGTGTATATAAAGAAGACAAAATAACAAATAAAAACACATTTATTTGTTAAACCGCTGAACTATATAAGCATGATAAATTCACAATTTTTTCCCAAATGAGCCGTTTCATCGAAGCCAAAATTCCCAAATGGCCAATTTTGTCGATAAAAAATTCCCAATTTGGTCAGACTCCTTTTCCCAAAATAGGCAGAAAAACCCCTGTTTAAAGTTATGGTAGCCAGAATTAGAAAAATATGTACAATTGAGCAATCAATCATGACACTCTGATGCCTCAGGTTAGTGCAGTGATTTTTCCACCAGATTCTCACCAAGGTGATCCCGGTTGATTTCACCACAATTGAATATATGTCAGTACACAAATAAATTATACAGCAGGTAATGACAATCGATAAATGTCTTAGTTTTAATTTAATTGTTTGCACAAATTTGGACACTCTTTGTGTCTGAGATATGTTGGGTTAAATGACCTTTACAACAAAACATACATCTCTGAATCTGCGATACATTACAGTTAAAGTTTAACACATGTAAAATACCAGTATTCAGATCTGAAAATATCCTAAAAAACTCGTATGGTATGAAGTACATATATCTTGTGACGTATTTTCATTTTAAATCTTGAATTTAATGACGACTTGAATTAGTCTGACGCGTGCGGCGTTATTTTATTTAACAGTAAAACAAAAATTAATTAGACTATCAAAAAAATACAAAAAGTGTACTTGTAAATAAAAACTCCTTCATTCCGTATAAAGATTGTACGTTACAGCAGAGCTCCAGATAACTTTTCTGAGTAATTGGGTTAATACCCACTACTTTTGAGTTCAATTGGGTATTTTCATAATCAATTGGGTACAAAAAAGTCGGTACCCACTACCGGGTACATGTACTTAAATGACAATTGGGTACCTTTGTTTTAAAATTGGGTATGTTCATTGTCTTAAATTCTCACCTGCTTACCTGAATAAGCTGGTTGTAGTTCCACTCTTAATTGATTAGTTTCAGAGATTTTGTGTCATTATGTAGATGTATCCATAATATACAGTCTTGATTTTAAAAAAAAGTTCAACGATTTTTTCCACCAGTTTTCTTACAATGTAAGCACTGACAGCGATTGCCTCCGACATAATATCGTCAAAAATTAGTTTCACTATATTTTCCGCTTCTGATTTTGTGTTGCCTGCGGTTAAATATCTTAAAATTGAGTTTCTTTGTGCCTAGGATACGATGTTTCCATTTTTAAGGCCTCACGATTTCGACATTTTCACAACAATAACAGGTAGTCACAAAGACACTTTTTTCCGTACATATTATTGTGCTGAAGGTTATACTGAAAGCGCTTGGACAAAGCGGAAAGAATCCGGGTATTTCGGACCAGGGTATTTCCGGGACAAATTTACTCGTTATGCAAAGGAAAAATATGATATGTGTAATCGGCAATTTCAATGGGGTTTCGGAACGCATGGTTTTATTTTTCTATGCGTAATCGGCAATTTTACATTGGGTATTTGCACAAATGCCCACCTTATCTGTAGCTCTGTTACAGTAATCTGTGAAACAACGTCATTAATAAAACAAAAAAATATGTTTGACCACAACGGTGGCTAATAATGTTTACGAAAAAATAAAAACAATATTGATTTATCTATTACATAACATGTTAGAATTTTATCATGCATTTATAATCACTCATAAAGAGATTTCAATATACAGTTACATGCATAGACATTTTTTTTAAGCCAGTGAATTCAGAAAATAATCAAGATAAAACATAAAATTGGGAAAAATAGAAAGTAAACCATAAACTTGAGAAAAATGAGGCATTATTAATATGATTATAAATAACAGAATTACAATAATATTGATTGGAAGTGCATGATTGAGTGCATTTTAAAATTTATATTATAAAATGCTGCTTGAATTTCTTTTTACCTTTCATATGTAAAAAAAGAAATATCATCTGCTAGTGCAAAATATGACTTGGAAAGCTGGTTTATGGTCATTTCGTAGCAAAAGAGAAGAAAATAAGTGCATTAAATAAATGAATTCATATTTTTGTATCTGGAATAGTTGTATTTTAAATAGATCCTCCACCCTATTATGGCCGAATAAGGGCTAAATTGCTTTCCGACTTGAAATGAAAAGGCATATTGGTTGATCGTGTAGTGTTTATGTGCAAAATTTGAGGGCCAATTGATAAAGCTTGTTGATGCCAAAACAGGTAATAATAATAATTTATTATCAGGTACATGTACACAAGCAAATAAGTATATTTAACCCTTTCAGTGCGGGAACCGAATTTTAAAGGCCTTTGAAAACAGTTTGGATCCAGATGAGACGCCACAGAACGTGGCGTCTCATCAGGTTCCAAACTGTTTGCTATTCTGATAGTATTCTTTGAATTTTTTTTGAAGAAAATGCTTTTTTTAGAAATTCAGCAGACGACATTTTAGCAGACGACAAATTTCCCAGCATGCAAAGGGTTATTAAGATGCTTAAGGTGTGGAAGACTCATAATCAGGTTTGGTGTCCCTCAAACCCTAAGCGTCTTGTAATTCCTTATGCAGTTTGTATAGATTGTGCCGCATCCTGACACGTAAAGCTTGTGCTTTGTTGGCAGCGTTAGTTGGCTGTTACAGAGTTTTCCCTAAGAACCGGCCGCCGGCCAAATTGACCGGTTCAAGCGATTTTCTGGCCGGTTTCAAATGCTGGTAACAAAAAAAAATAATGAGAGGTTTTGCAACTTTGATCGATGTAATTGTTAAAGTTAAGAAAAGACGAAATTAAACAAGCGAAAACATCGATTTAACATCGTTTTGTTTATGTTCTTTATACTTCCGTGTGTACGTTTTACCGAACAAGTATAATTTATAACGGCGCTTCTCATTGGCTGATTATTTTGAGTACGCAAATAACTACAAAACGGCGCTTCTCATTGGCTGATTATTTTGAGTACGCAAATAACTACAAAAATCGTAACCACATGGTTTTCTCAAAATGAAACGAACCCTGAGAGATTTTTTCAGTGTGACAGCGCCTTCAAAACGTCAGAAAGGTTTGTATTGATGAAAATCTCGATGAAAATGCATGAAAGAAATTATTCAAACAATACTTTTAGTTGAATAAAGTTTGCAATGCTGTGTTAGCCAAATACACGTGTTCAAACCCGACCCCTTGATGAGAAATAAATGTTTATTTTTGTTGTAAATGCCACAATACCGCATTCTCCTGTTATTAAAAAATTAGAAAAATTCCATAAGTGATACACAAAAAAACAAGTAATTTTCATCTCTAAAATTTCTGTCCAAACCCCCCCAAAATGCACCATGTTGCGTCTAGATTTTCAAAAATTTTCGGGGGGGGCATGCCCCCGGACCCCCCTAGCAAAAGTGCCTTGCTTGGCCGGTTCAAATTTTTATTTGGCCTGTTCAAATAAAAGGAAGGGAAAACCCTGTGTTAACAGGTTCATTGTGGTTATCTCCATCATCATTCTGTCCATCTGTCCTAGCCACTATCTCCTACACCATAAGCACTAGAACCTTGAAACTTAAAACACATGGTAGCTATGAGCATTATGTGCGACCCTGCACTATTTGGAATTTTGATTTGACCCCTGGGTCAAAAGTTAAAGGGGATGGGGTGGAGACGGGTCAGAGATTTTCACTCATTTTTAGCTTGACTAATATTTATGAAATATATATAATGGAGCTATCCTGATCACATCGGCGTTACCGTTAGCGTGCACATGTTAAAGTTTGTGTACTACCCCATATATTTTCTTTGTCCTTTAACAAATTACTTTTATACTTTGCATACATGTACTTCTTTACCAACATGACCCTTATCTATAAACAAGAGCAGACAACTGTATCAAGCATTTTGACAGAATTATTGCCCCTTTTATACTTAGAATATGCATATTATTGATGAATCTATGTTAAAGTTTGCATACCACCTCAAATATTTTCTTTGTCCTTTGACATATTGCTTTCATATTTTGCATACTTCATAACCAACATGATCCCAATCTATAAACAAGAGCAGACAACTGTATCAAGCATTTTGACAGAATTATTGCCCTTTTATACTTAGAATATGCATATATAATTGATAAATCTATGTTTAAATTTGCATACCACCTCAAATATGTTCTATGTTCTTTGACATATTGCTTTCATATTTTGCATACTTCTTGACCAACATGATCCCAATCTATAAACAAGAACAGACAACTGTATCAAGCATTTGACATAATTATTGCCCCTTTTATACTTAGATAATTGAACATTTTGCTTAAATTGCCATAACTTCTTTATTTATGATCACATTTGATTCATACTTTGACAAAGCAACACTTACTTGACATACCACAATGCACTGCACCCAAACTATCCCCCATCCCCCCCCCTATTTTTTTTTTTTTTATAATTATTTTTGAAAGTTCATCTTTTAAATTACCACCAACCCACATAAACCCCCCGCTCTCCATGATGGCTTACAGTAACCTGTCAAGCACTCAAAATCTCTTATGACAATACGGTCAATCTCAACCATGCATTACCAACCCTTGGGGCGCCCCCTGGGTCAAACATGCGGCATGGGAATACGCGTCGGCCTCTGCCGCACCATTTTTCACCAATTGACTTCAAATTAATACTTAAGATTACTTATGACAACACAGTCTATCTTGACCATCCATGTTCACATTACCCACCCCAGGGCCCCGCCCACTTTGGTGGTAAAGATCCCAAGCTATTTCAGCATAATTAAAATCCAAGCCATTTTTGTGGTCAAGACCCGAGCTTTCTCACCATAATTAAAATCCAGGCCAGTTTGGTGGCAGAGACCCCGAGCTTTTTCAGCATAATTAAAATCCAAGTCAGTTTAGTGGTCAAGATCCAGGACTATTTCGGTATAATTAAAATCCAAGCCAGTTTGGTGGTCAAGACCCCGAGCTTTTTTAGCATAATAAAAATCCAAGTCAGTTTAGTGTTCAAGACCCTGAACATTTTCGGTATAATTAAAATCCAGGCCAGTTTGGTGGTCAAGACCCCAAGCTTTTTCAGCATAATTAAAATCCTAGCCAGTTTCGTGGGGGAGACCCTGAGCTATTTCAGCATATTTAAAATCAAAGTCAGGCATAATTCGGTATAATTAAAATCAAGGCCAGTTTGGTGGTCAAGAACCCGAGCTTTTTCAGCATAATTTAAACCATAGCCAGTTTCATCCCCGAGACCTCGAGCTATTTCCGCATATTTAAAATCCAAGTCAGTTTAATGGTCAAGATCCTGGACTATTTCGGTATAATTAAAATCCAAGCCAGTTTGGTGGTCAAGACCCCGAGCTTTTTTAGCATAATAAAAATCCAAGTCAGTTTAGTGTTCAAGATCCTGAACTTTTTCGGTATAATTAAAATCCAGGCCAGTTTGGTGGTCAAGACCCCAAGCTTTTTCAGCATAATTAAAATCCTAGCCAGTTTCGTAGGGGAGACCCTGAGCTATTTCAGCATATTTAAAATCAAAGTCAGGTATAATTCGGTATAATTAAAATCAAGGCCAGTTTGGTGGTCAAGAACCCGAGCTTTTTCAGCATAATTTAAACCATAGCCAGTTTCATCGCCGAGACCTCGAGCTATTTCCGCATATTTAAAATCCAAGCCAGTTTAGTGGTAAAGATCCTGAACTATTTTGGCATAATTAAAATCCAAGCCAGTTTGGTGGTCAAGATCCTGAGCTATTTCAGCATAATTAAAATGCAAGCCAGTGTGGTGGTCAAGAATCCAAACTATGAGCATAATTCAAATCCAAGCCAGTTTGGTGGTAAAGATCCCGAGCTATTTCAGCATAATTAAAATCCAAGCCAGTTTGGTGATCAAGACCCCTAGCTTTTTCAGCATAATAAAAATCCAAGCCAGGTTGGTGGTCAAGATCCTGAGCTATTTCAGCATAATTTAATTCTAAGCCAGTTTGGTGGTCATGACCCCGAGTTATTTCAGCATAATTAAAATCCAAGCCGTTTTGGTGGTCAAGACCCCAAGCTATTGTAGCATATATTGTTTTCGGCATTCTTTCCCAATTGTTTTCGTACACACATTTTTTCTTACCCATTTTTTTCTGTTTTTTGCCCCCTTTTATAGTTAGAAAATTGAAAATTTGGGTAAATTTTGTGTTCAGGTCTACTCTTATCCTATTTGTGTTAAGGTCTACTCTTATCCTTAAGTATCAAAGCTATATCGTCTACTTAATGTTATAAGTCATGTAAATGACATTTTTATACATTTTATTTCTTTCCCATTTTTGTGTTTTTTATATAGGTGACATACATCAACTGTTTAATAATATTAAGTCTACCTTTTTGGTAAAAATAATGTTTTTACCAAATTTTCAAAATTGACATTACTGACACATGTCATTTGCTGAATGTAAAAAGTAGCATAACTGACATTTAGTTAAATTTTCAGGAGAAGGAAAAACTGCTTTATTGAAATAAAATAGGGATACTTACAGACTAAAACAAACACATGGGATATTTTCAGATTTGAAAACTGGTATTTTACGCATCTTTAGGCAGTTCTGTGTACCAAGGATAAATACAATACTTAAACATTCATGTACAATGCACAATACTAAAAACCTGAATTGTAACTGTAATGTATTTCAGATTCAGAGATGTCTGTTTTGTTTCTAAGGTCATGTGAAAAATTAAGTTTATATGTTTATAGGTTTAAAATTGCAAATTGTCCTCTTACTTGCCCTTGTATTTCAAGATAGAATACTTTCCTTCCCAGAGGAAAGAGATCTGGGTTTGAATCCCAGTGGGGGCTTCAGAGGATGATTCATTTTAAGAAAAATGAATATATTTGCTTTACTTTGTCTCTAACTTAACCAATTAATTCTGACAATGCCTTTAAAAGTATGCAGTTTTTGATAATTCAATTATGCAAAAAAACATGTATAATTTTAGGGTAGACTAAGACAGCAAACTAAGAATGGGCATCCATTTTAGTTTTTTAAGTCAATACGACAATAAATGCATATAGGAACACATATTTAAATTAAAAATGCAACAATCAGAGGACATAATCAATTAAATAGTAAATGACTACTTAAAATATTTTTTAGCACTGTTTGTTTTCCAGAGATTTGTGAATATGCCGTTTTATGTTCTTCTCCTTGAACTAATGCAATATGTGCTTTGGAACTGGAATCATATAGTGTTGGAAAGCTGGTGTTTCACGTCCAGAGGGTCCTTGCGTCTGGAAGCTGAAAATTGTAAAATATGATCTCCCCACTCATTCCATCCCGCGAAACCCTTAAGGTGTCGCAAGTCTAGTATGGAATGAGTGATGTATTGGACGTCATCATTGATGACGTTCAATCGAACGAATGATAAAGGGGGCTAAGTTTCGTTAAGTTGGTGCAAATCACTGCGATTTGAGCGCCTTGAAAACTGGCTTAGCACGTTTGCTGAAATTTGACATGTATATGGACAAGAATGCGATCTACCTGTTGGCGTAGGCGTTATACCTGGGAAAAATCTAGTTTTTGATGAAATCACGAAAAAATTTCGCAAGTTTTACATAACCGGAATTACAAAATGCGTTATGTGGATATACCGATACCCTACCGAAATATCCGAAATCAAACTTTCATAAAAACAATGTTTCATTAGTTATTTCAGTGTATTTCGCAACAATCTATATTAAAATACGCAGTTTTTCGATAAATAATCAATATTAATGGGGATTTCGTGGGATCTCGGGGATTCCTGGGGATTTTGGTAATTGCAGGAACGTCGGTATTTCTTCACACACGTCAAAATGGCCGACTTCGACAGAAAGAACGCTTAAAAGTATTTACAAAATAACATCATCACAAACGATGTAAAGTGAACGCTACTTATCCGTTTTGTATACAAGTATACGATCCATTGGAAAACACTAACATTTGACATACAAAAACGCCAGTGGATATGGAAATCTTCATCGTTGGAAATAGCAGACGGCGTCGACCAATGGCGAAAACAACGCGAGAAAGTATTAACAAAATAACATAATTAAAAATGATGTTAAGTGAACGCTAATTCGCTGTTTTGTAGATAAGTATACGATCTATTGAAAACCATAACATTTGACATAAAACACCCGTGGATATGCAAATCTTCTGCGTACCAAATAGCAGACATCATGCGGCGTCTAATCTGAGTCTACGCTGTTTGCCAAGGCCGATAGTATAATGAATGGAAATGCACAAACTCAGCAACTGGCAAGCATATATGCATTAGTAGATTGTTTCGTGATTATTTAGAAACGACTACATAATTCTTTTGGTTCAGCCAGTGCAACTTAACAGAAATAAGTATAATAGTTTCTACACCTGACAACAATGTGCCAACTTTATACAAGGTAAGTTGTTTACATTATTTAAAATATTTCAAGCTTACAGTATACAACAATAAACAGCTGGTACAATGTAATGTCATCGTTTTAATTTTAATAAGCCCGTGGTTAATTACCCTTTTTAATCTTATGGTTCAATGCATCTCTAACACCTTCAATTGACATTCTCGGCTCGGGTACTACTTACCGGTACATGTACCCCGGGTACTCTTAACTTTACTTACATGTAGCCCGGGTACGGTAAAGAAACTTAAACATACCTGCAAATATTAGATTGTATCCGAGTTGTATATCTGCCAAAAATCCGATGTCGTTAAACATGCTAGCGATTAAAGTAAAACAATATTGTTTACCTTAAAGAAACTTCTCTTTAAAAAAAATCTGCATCAACATGCTTTTTAGTATGAGTGTTGAGAGGACGCCGTAGGAATAATCAAGTAATCAAGAATACGTCTCTGTTTCTGCTTTTATTTCCTTTATGTATAATGACGATAAGGATTGACGACTAACATTGACGGCAATGATAACAAGCATTGAAAACTAACACTAACGACAAGGATTGGCGTCTAGATGTAACATTGACGATTCTCTACAATAAATGAAATTAACAATAAAGAATGAATAATACGATTATAGTACAACAGATCTGCTATTCGAAGTATAATATGATAGCATACACTCATTAGAATAAAAGGTTTCATAAATAACAATTTGAAACATTTTCAATAAATATCGAAATATCTTATACAATATTTATTACACAGCATGAATTATTTGTTAAAACATAATATAAATACCAAATATGGTGTTCCCCATTTAACGGACCTCGCAAACCAAAAAATGTTTCTTTAAAAAAATCTATGACGGTAAAAAGTGAACGTGCGACATCGCGGAAAATATACTTGACAACGTCATACAATGACGCGACTTTAAACAATTTAAGATTTTAAATTGAATCACATTAATGATTGTAAAAATGAGTTTTGATAATACATTGTATAAATGCCATTTAACAGAAAATTGACATAAATGTAAACATAATTAATTTTTACAAAATAGCCGACAACAACCGATTTAGTGTTAAAATTCCCGGGTATGTTTTAGTATATTTACCGTACCCAGGGTACGAGCCTTACTAACTGTATTATTATTATATCTCACCGACTACCTTTACCTTGTTGTGTTTCAACCTGAAATTTATGTAAAATCCGGCTTTCTTTACTTTTATTTTTCATTCATTTGATTACGCAATTGTTGACGTATCTCGTGGAAAATTATTTGAATCTTTGGATTTTAGTGACGACAAGCTGGAAGTGTCAATTTATTTTTTACAATGAATCTAAGATGTATTTAATTTTTGTGTGTTTGTCATGCATAGTTCAGTGTTTTCCAGAAAAATTTGAGTAGCCAGTTATATGGCCGGCAACTATGCAGTAAAACCAAAGCATTTGTGACATTTACTTGATATATTTGGGAAAAGTAGCCGGCATCAAGAGTTAATGTAACCGGCAAGATCGCTAGCAGCCGGTATTTAAAGAGAACACTGATAATAGTAAACTAAATCTCTACGACGGGATTACAGCTTTGTAAAATTGTTTTTTGGGTGATAATGGTTAGTAATTCATACTAATGTTATTAAAAAATATCGGCTTTAAATTTAATTTGGAGAATGGGATGGAAGAACAGAAAATGAAGAGCATACAGGGATGGAAATAAGTGGTTTACCGTGAACCCGGGGCAAGTAGATTTTTGCCTGGGCAACTCAATTTCAAAAGTTGGTAAACTTCTTTTTTTTAAAGCTTAAAACAATTCACTGCAATAAAAATTGAAAAACAATTGATCACCATGGATCAATACTAGTTAAATAACATTCATTATTTAGGAATAGGACATGATTCAATTCAGGCTCATAATAAAACATCATGCATTGAACATGTGTTGTCCGCAAATGTATTTAATTATCTATTATTTTATTAAATAAATGTATAATATTCACATGTTCATATTTCTGGGCTCGTTATTCTTTATCTGGGCAACCAAAATACTAAAGATGGTTGCCCACAATAGTAAACAGTTAGTTTCAATCCCTGGCATATCATTGTATCTCTATTGTTATAAGCATTGCATTAAAGTTGTGATTGAGGTTAGCCTGTTGTTTATGGTATATTTACATTTTAGCTTGACTGTTATATATGAAATATATATAGTCGAGCTATCCTACTCAACCCGGCGTCGGCGTGCGCATTGGAATGTTTGCGTACCACCTCAAATATATTTCCTATGTCCATTGACATATTGCTTTTATATTTTGCATACTTCATTACCGACATAACCCCAATCTATAAACAAGAGCAGACAACTCATTTACTGTATCAAGCATTTTAACAGAATTAGGCCCTTTTTCACTGAGAATAATATGCATATTATTGATAAATCTATGTTAAAGTTTGCATATGACCTCAAATATTTTTTATGTCACTTGACATATTGCGTTCATACACCATGTATTTTGCTTATTAACCAACATGACCCCAATGTATAAACAAGAGCAGATAACTGTATCAAGCATTTTGTAACAATTATGGCCTTTTTTTCACTTAGAATAAGCATATAATTGATAAATGTATTTTTAAGTTTGCGTACCACCTTTAAATTGCCATAACTTGTTTATTATGCTCCCCCCCCAAATTTTTTAGGGGGAGCATATAGTCGCCGCTTCGTCTGTCCGTCGATGCAAAAATTTGTTTCGTACCCAATTTTTTTTGTACCCAAATTTATATATGTACCCTTTTTTTTTCGTACCCAAATAGTTTTTTGTACCCTAATTTTTTCGTTCCCTATAGGTTTTCATAACCAAATTTTTTTTTGTACCCAATTTTTTTTTACACAAATTTGTTAGAACCCAAATTTCTTTGAACCCATTTGTTCGTACTCAAATTTTTTTCGTACCCAAATTCGTTTTGTTCCCAATTTTTTTTGTACCCAAATTTTTATTTGAACCTTTTTTTTCGTACCCAAATAGTTTTTCGTACCCTAATTTTTTTTATAACCAATTTTTTTTCGTACCCACATTTTTTTGTACCCAATTTTTTCGTAAACAAATTTGTTCGTACCCAAATTTCTTCGTACCCATTTGTTCGTACTCATTTTTTTTTCGTACACACATTTTTTCGTACCTTATTTTTTATTTGTACCCATTTTTTTCGTACCAAAATAGTTTTTTTCGTTCCCTTATTTTGTTTGTACCCTTTTTATCGTACTCAAATTTGTTTTCGTACCCAAATTTGTTTTTTTTTTCCTACCCACATATTTTTTCGTACCATTTTTTTATAGAAATAATCGATTTTCAATTTGATTTCATCTCTCCACTCATTCCATCACGCGAAACCCTTAAGGTGTCGCAACTCTAGTAAATATGGAATGAGTGATGTATTGGACGTCATCATTGATGACGTTCATTCGAACGAATGATAAAGGGGGCTAAGTTTCATTAAGTTGGTGCATATAGTCGCGATTTGGGCGCCTTGAAAACTTGTCGGTTAATTTTGCTGAAATTTGACATGTATATGGACAAGAATGCGATCTACCTGTTGGCGTAGGCGTTATACCTGGCAAAAATCTAGTTTTTGATTAAATCACGAAAAAGTGGTGTGTTTTTATGGCGCACGCGCTATAAAATGAGTTCTCGCCGGAAGCCGATTCACCCCAGGAGATAATTCACGCGCTAGGCTATTCAAATTTGATTTTAAATAATACATATTGCGATTGTATTCTCAAATTAATTAATAATTTCATCTTGCGTTTAACATACGTTTTAGAAAATATTAACAAAACAAACAAAAACAAACAACCGTTAAATTTTATTGTTGTAAATATGGTAACCTGATTACATATCCACTAGCGTCTATGCATATTTACACATAAAAAATAGTTCGCAAGTAAGCAACAAACAATCAAATTTAAACGCAAATTATTTAACAAAATATATAAATTTGAGCTAGAAATCGAAACTTAAATACAATTTCTGCACTAAAAACACAATACCAATAGTTTTTACAATAACACATTCGACATGTACATGTACTTCCAACAACACGCCAACCGCTATTTTGAAAGCGAATGTGTAGAGTAACATTTCAAACAATAAAGACAAAATGGAACTGGAGTTTAACGTAGTGCGCAAATGGGAAGTGATTAGAGTAAATTATTTTTCAACTTGTCAATCTCCGTAGTATACGTTTAGTTGTGAGATGTTAACGGTTTCCCCAAAAAAACATGCCTTCGCTGCGAAGTCAAAGTGGGTGGGGAACGAGACTGCTTGTGGATTTCGAGTTGCTGGAAGTTTGTAACGAAGCTGCTTTTGTGCAATATTCATCGATTTTGCAAGCTGTGTGTTTGAAGTCGGAGATATATATTGCTGACATTAATGATGTTGTGTACGTTCTTGTGACCACTGATCTGCATATGAAATTATGATACCAGTGGGAGAGCATCCCGAATCCCACATACTATGTGACATAGTCTGTTTCCTGGTCGAGTGGTTGGTAAGTTTAATCGTTATACATGCATATTACACATTTTACATTATTTGTGCTATTTTTGACACCCATTTTTCATGCTGATGAACCAACGGTCAGTGCCAGTAGTCCTACTGTCATTGGTCTGTGTGCTTGTTGAAAGTACATGTAGAAAGGGTTGTTTAGCTCGGGTGCTGGATGTTTCGGTAAATGACCAGTTCGGTAAATTGATTTATAGAGTAAAAGTCGTGGATGTTTCGGTAAATTGATTTTATATAGGAGGTATACCTACAACGAGGTGTTAATGACACCTATTATCGGCTTACAATAACATTGGGGGCATTTATTTGCAAACTGTGGATTACTTTTGAGTTGAGTAATTAATGCCATGCCTAAGGTAAAGAATTTAGTTAATTTTACGATTTAAATAACGCAATACTGTTGTTTGGTTTTTAAATTGGTGCTTTTATTTAATTAACAAAATTATAACATAATAGTAAAAATAAGAAATAATGATTTATGGCGGAATAAATGTAAGCTCTGCAATTACGTTTAATGCTATTTTAAAAAGTTTTTTATGATTAAAGAATAAAGGTTTCATGTTGAATTTTATATTTATTTATATGTTTTATTATTTCTTTCTGGTTGCGAAAAACACACAAAAAAACAATATATAAAATTTAAAACGTGTACGTAATTAATAAAAAGTAATATAATGATACGCGTTATGTTTTATAATTATGTTAAGTGCGCGTGTCATTGAACGTTGAGTTAAGCGAAGAGATACACATACTTGAAAACTGATAAAATTGACATATAACACAACGCCAGCCGAATGAATACACTGTGTAATAGCAATGATCATTATCTTATCAAATTAATACACTGGCACCTGACTACTGTACTGGAACAATGGGTTTTACGGCCAAAATAACTGATATCATTTTTTGCCCTAACAAATCGGTTCAATAAATAAATAATAACTGATCTACTTTGTAATCCGTTTTATTTACCATATAATATAAATAAGCAACAACTAAACCTTGGATACTATATATATATATTTGAATATTTCATGTCATTTAAAAAAAATGAGGGAGTAAGCACATATTAATTAGATACATTTTTGACGCACTACAATATTTTTACATTTTTATCACACATTTTTATCATTCAGATTTTCTAATACAAATTAGATACATGTACGACACTGTTCAATTTAATGTTACATTTCAACCATATCAGTCGTTCATCTTTCAAGCCTCGTCGTCGTCGAGCATGTGGTGGACCGCTGTGGATGGTCCGAGGGCATTGATGTGGCTGATGATCCTCAGAAGTTCAGTTGTTGTCAGCTTCTCTTCTTCGTAGTCATCCCATGCTTGATGCAGTCTGCCGTGTATCGTAACATACTTCTTCCGCCTGATCTTCGTGAGAAGGTGCTGGCTCACCAGCCGTATATGAAGATCAACAGTCTCAGATTCCTCTCTGAGAAGGTTGGCCAACTTGTAAAGCCCGAGGTTGGCTGAACACGCTCGTGCGTTGATGCGTCTATGCCATCCTGTAATTATAATAAAAACATGTTTGTACTTAAAAACAAGATTATGTCATTTTTTTATCAGACCCCCATGTCTTAGATCTTCTTGTGCAAGATTTCTGAGTGGCGATACCGGGATTTCAAGTGGTGGTGGTGGTTCGTCGACGTTCCTGCAACCATTACAGAACCACTCTATCTGTACCTCACCACTGCGCAGTTGCATGTACTGCTGATGGGTAATTTCTAAAAATAAAAAATAAATAAAGCAAAGTTATAACATAATATGATTTTTATATTTACAACCATTATCTGTTAATTTACGTTAATTAAGGCATTACTTATGATCAGTTTTAAATCACGACATTACAGGCGACAACACAATTCACAATTTTAATGTATCTATATTATCACTAAGAAATTACTAAGACTTACCGGTGTGTCTACGGTGACTCCATCTTCCACATGAATCACATGCAATAGCGTGCGCACGAGAAGTGACCTCAATATTGCAGTAAATACATGGATGTTCAGCCATGATTGTATGATACAGTAAAAGAAATCATCTGCCTATATACATACTTTAACATTTGAGCAACAACACTTACCATAATTACTCGATAACCCGCGAAAATTTTCTCTTCATCCTCTCATTGATTTCTTATTTGACAATGACCATGATAATTTTATAATTACCTAATTACATAATAATGTTATTTTTACCACAAATAAACATCCTTTGATGTCACCACCAGTATTTTTTGGTAAACATGATTAAAGAAGGAAAACGTTTGTTTATTTCACAGTTTGAAAGTTACTGGTCGTGTATGTAAAAACTCGGCCACCAGTGTTAAAGCATGTTCACGATCTAAACATAAATATCTAGATTATTTTAAGAATAATACCTTATGTGCAGAACTGTTTGTAGGAAAAAAAAGCGAGAAATTTATTTACATACGAAACAAACATATTTGATCTTATTATTTTAAACCACCGAAAATTAACCATTACATAAACATGAGGTAGTTTGCCAACATAATGAATATGTTGCCCAGCTCTTGCCACGTGGAGGCCACCTCTTGTAAGAGCCACATTATTATATTTTTTTAACTGCTTTAATTAAGGTATTTATCAACTAAATGTTTAAAAACATATATAAAATACAAAACGATTATGACCTTAATATATAATTTACCTCCATCGATTAGAAATTTAATAGGTTGCAAGCCTGGATAATTAATAATAACACTTTGCAAACATCGTACATTTAAACAGATAATTTAATTAGTACCAAACAACTCAATTAATGTACATCAAAATTAATCCACAGTTTGCAAATAAATGCCCCTAATGTTATTGTAAGCCGATAATAGGTGTCATTAACACCTCGTTGTAGGTATACCTCCTATATAAAATCAATTTACCGAAACATCCACGACTTTTACTCTATAAATCAATTTACCGAACTGGTCATTTACCGAAACATCCATAACCCTTTAGCTCCAATAAGCCATGTTGCTATTTTTTGGATAAAATTTCAGTGGGCTTTTTTATCTTTGTGCAGCAACCTCTGCCGCCTCATTTTGTGAAAACATTAGGCGCACACTGTTCATATTGTGGTAAAAGGAGTCGCGCAATGTTCAAAGTGAGAAAAATTGTTGGTGACTATTCAACATTGTGAAAAATTTGTTGCACATTGTTTAAAATTCCTAAAATATCAGTAGCAAACTTTTAAAAATTGTGAAAACAAGTGTCTCGCAATGTTGAAAATTGTGAAATATGAGTCGTGCAATGTTGAAGATTAAAAAAATGAGCCTCGCAATCTTGACAATTATGGAAAAATAAGTTGCACACTTTTCAAAATTGTGAACAAATGAGTTGTGACTGTTGAACATTGTGAAAATAATTAATTGAGCATTGTTCAAATTTGTGAAAATATGAGTCTCAGTAACGACATCAGCAACCATATGCCACTTAGCGTAACAACATCAGCATTAGTCGCTAACTGTTGAGAAATGTGAAAAAATAAGTTGCACGCTTTTTAAAACATTGACCATTTGCATCGCGAATTCCTTTAATTTGTGCAAAAACAGCTATCACTATTAATAATTTAGGAAAAAAAACAAGTCTATTATAAAAAAGGTTTTCAGTTTAAAGAAATTCATAATTATATTTTATTTAAAGTTGTTAACGGCCATTTCATATGACTATCATATTTTTTTATTATGATATTGTGTGCCTGTCTAATTTGTAATTTGTTCAAGTTGTGCTATAAAAATGTTATTTTAATAATCTTTATTTGACATTTTGTCTCATGTTGGATTATTTGTTATATTTTATTATTATATAAAAATGGCATCGCATGAACCAGTAGTCATAGTATAAGCAACATTGAAGCCTAATATGCATTCATCTATTATTATTTTGGGCACAAATAATTTTACCGTGTGAAGACCCTACATAAAAATGCTGATTTTTTTCTTACTTGGTAACTGGCGACACACATTTTCAAGTCTATTTCATTAAATTTGGCATAGATATTTATAAAATTGGCATCATATGAACCAGTAGTCATAGTATAAGCAACATTGAAGCCTAATATGCATTCATCTATTATTATTTGGGAACAAATAATTTTACCGTGTGAAGACCCTACATAAAAATGCTGATTTTTTTCTTACTTGGTACCTGGCGACACACATTTTCAAGTCTATTTCATTAAATTTGGCATAGATATTTATAAAAATGGTATCCTATGAACCATTAGTCATAGTATAAGCAACATTGAAGCCTAATATGCATTCATCTATTATTATTTGGGCACAAATAATTTTACTGTGTGAAGACCCTACATAAAAATGCAGATTTTTTTCTTACTTGGTACCTGTCGACACACATTTTCAAGTCTATTTCATTAAATTTGGCATAGATATTTATAAGATTGGCATCGTATGAACCAGTAGTCATAGTATAAGCAACATTGAAGCCTAATATGCATTCATCTATTATTATTTGGGCACAAATAATTTTACTGTGTGAAGACCCTACATAAAAATGCTGATTTTTTTCTTACTTGGTACCTGGCAACACACATTTTCAAGTCTATTTCATTAAATTTGGCATAGATATTTATAAGATTGGCATCGTATGAACCAGTAGTCATAGTATAATCAACATTGAAGCCTAATATGCATTCATCTATTATTACTTGGGCACAAATAATTTTACTGTGTGAAGACCCTACATAAAAATGCTGATTTGTTTCTTACTTGGTACCTGGCGACACACATTTTCAAGTCTTTTTCATTAAATTTGGCATAGATATTTTAAAAAATGGCATCGTATGAACCAGTAGTCATAGTATAAGCAACATTGAAGCCTAATATGCATTCATCTATTATTATTTGGGCACAAACAATTTACAGTGTGAAGATCCTACATAAAAATGCAGATTTTTTCTTACTTGGTACCTGGCGACACACATTTTCAAGTCTATTTCATTAAATTTGGCATAGATATTTATAAAATTGGCATCGTATGAACCAGTAGTCATAGTATAAGCAACATTGAAGCCTAATATGCATTCATCTATTATTACTTGGGCACAAATAATTTTACTGTGTGAAGACCCTACATAAAAATGCTGATTTTTTTCTTACTTGGTACCTGGCGACACACATTTTCAAGTCTATTTCATTAAATTTGGCATAGATATTTATAAGATTGGCATCGTATGAACCAGTAGTCATATAATAAGCAACATTGAAGCCTAATATGCATTCATCTATTATACTTTGGGCACAAATAATTTTACTGTGTGAAGACCCTACATAAAAATGCTGACTTTTTTCTTACTTGGTACCTGGCGACACACATTTTCAAGTCTATTTCATTAAATTTGGCATAGATATTTATAAAATTGGCATCGTATGAACCAGTAGTCATAGTATAAGCAACATTGAAGCCTAATATGCATTCATCTATTATTATTTGGCAACAAATAATTTTACCGTGTGAAGACCCTACATAAAAATGCTGATTTTTTTCTTACTTGGTACCTGGCGACACACATTTTCAAGTCTATTTCATTAAATTTGGCATAGATATTTATAAAAATGGTATCGTATGAACCATTAGTCATAGTATAAGCAACATTGAAGCCTAGTATGCATTCATCTATTATTATTTGGGCACAAATAATTTTACTGTGTGAAGACCCTACATAAAAATGCAGATTTTTTTCTTACTTGGTACCTGTCGACACACATTTTCAAGTCTATTTCATTAAATTTGGCATAGATATTTATAAGATTGGCATCGTATGAACCAGTAGTCATAGTATAAGCAACATTGAAGCCTAATATGCATTCATCTATTATTATTTGGGCACAAATAATTTTACTGTGTGAAGACCCTACATAAAAATGCTGATTTTTTTCTTACTTGGTACCTGGCAACACACATTTTCAAGTCTATTTCATTAAATTTGGCATAGATATTTATAAGATTGGCATCGTATGAACCAGTAGTCATAGTATAAGCAACATTGAAGCCTAATATGCATTCATCTATTATTATTTGGGCACAAATAATTTTACTGTGTGAAGACCCTACATAAAAATGCTGATTTTTTTCTTACTTGGTACCTGGCGACACACATTTTCAAGTCTTTTTCATTAAATTTGGCATAGATATTTTAAAAAATGGCATCGTATGAACCAGTAGTCATAGTATAAGCAACATTGAAGCCTAATATGCATTCATCTATTATTATTTGGGCACAAACAATTTTGCCGTGTGAAGATCCTACATAAAAATGCAGATTTTTTCTTACTTGGTACCTGGCGACACACATTTTCAAGTCTATTTCATTAAATTTGGCATAGATATTTATAAAATTGGCATCGTATCCTGTACGAAAAAGTTTGGGCTGACTGTAACCAGATTATGTGCAGAATAAAATACACAAAATCTGTATAGAACCTGTGCAGAAAATATTTGGTGTCCATTAAAAATGAGTTGAAGCAGATTTCTATTTATAGATTTTTTCAATATAAACAAAGAACGAATTCTGTACAGATTTTACGAATTATTTAAATTAAGCAGAATTTTTTAGGGGCAGAAAAAAACCTGGGCAGAATTAAATGTGGGGTGAACCAAAATGTGAGAATGGGATTCTGTGCAAAATAAAATCTGTACACAAAATAAAATCTGTACACACAAAAAATTCTGTACAGAAAAATGTAGCAAAATGTAAAGCAAAATATATAGACTGTAAATATTAAACATTTTTATTTAATGATATTATGACATGTTTATATATATATAAGAAAAGTAACAAATACTGACAGTCAATAAAATAAAATAATTTACTCTTACACATCCCGTTAAGAAATAAATCCCTAAATACAACACACATTATTGTATCACTGTTATATGACATAAAAGCACAGTAAATAAAGTAAGTTTATGTTTTAAGAAATTACAGTTATTATATTGAGATGAAAATCCCTTTTTCTTCATTTGCCTGAACTAGACCCTGGTGAGGTACCATCACTCTGTGACTGCACTTAACTGAGCCAGTGGTCGTTGTCAGGGGAAAGTTGCTACACAATCTTTTTTGATAGTTGCTGAAAGCAAAAAATACACATAACTATTTTTAAATCATTTTGTTTAGTCAATCTGAATGAAATGATCATATGGGATCTACTAAAATTACAACTTAAATAACGCAACATGGTTCACCAACTTGCTTCTCTTTATATTTTGCTTTTCACATTATAAAATAAATTTGACATTTTTTCAAATGTAGGTCATTTCATAGCGTGTTTTATAAAAAGAGAATTTGTAATGTTGATTTAGTTACAAACCGCATTATATTAAGTTTTTGCTTCACACCTTTTAAGTGATAACAGCACCATTACTCTGTGACTGCACTTCTGATGTCGTTGTCAGGGGTAAGTTGCTACACAATCTTTTTTGAAAATCGCTGAAAGCAAAAAAAATACAATTTACTATTTAACAAGGGACAAAATTGTCACAAAACCAGGTTTTCATTGTGAAAAAAAAATCTGATAAAGGGAGAAAACTCAAACTGAACTTTTGAAATGACCAAAAAAAATTAACCCCCTTTGTAAGTTTTTTTTTTTTTTTTTAAATCTATTTTTAGTCGTGGCGACCTTGACATTGGAGATATTGACGTGATTCTTTCGTGGGACACACCGTCCCATGATGGTGAACAAATGTGCCAAATGATTTTAAAATCTCACAATGAATGACATAGTTATGGCCAGGACAAGCTCATTTATGGCCATTTTTGACCTTTGAACTCAAAGTGTGACCTTGACCTTGGAGATATCGACGTAATTATTTCGCGCGACACACCGTCCAATTATGGTGAACAAATGTGCCAAATGATTTTAAAATCTGACGATGAACGACATAGTTATGGCTCGGACAAGCTCATTTATGGCCATTTTTGACCTTTGAACTCAAAGTGTGACCTTGACCTTGGAGATATCGACGTAATTATTTCGCGCGACACACCGTCCAATGATGGTGAACAAATGTGCCAAATGATTTTAAAATCTGACAATGAACGACATAGTTATGGCCCGGACAAGCTTATTCCGCCAGCCAGCCAGCCAGCCCGCCAGCCAGCCAGCCCGCCCGCATTCGCCAATCTAATAACCAGTTTTTTCCTTCGGAAAACCTGGTTAAAAATTACTTTGTTTAGCCAATCTGAATGAAGTGATCATATGGGATCTACTAAAATTACAACTTAAATAATGCAACACCTTTTAAGTGATAACATAGCTTTCGTAAATATGTAATTAAAAAAAAGGCTTTACATTTTGTGGCAGAGTAGTTATTCATAAATAAATCTAAGTATTGGTTACATTGCCCTTTCATTTGGTCACTGATTAGGCAATTGATTGTTACAACTATATGTTGGTTTTGTAAGATAGAGATACCTTTGACTGACTTATGTCTTTTATGTGAACATACTGCAAAGATAATTGGTTTCATCATTTATTTAAAATGTAAATCACCCACCAAAACAGATCTTTGTAACTGTTAAATTATATCATTAAATTAAACATAACATTATAAGATAACAATGTAAAGAAAAACAATACAAACCTGTTTAACAGTTCAAAGCATTTCCAAAAGGGCCGCTTCATAACTCACTGAATTCCTCTTTTAGAGACTTGTTAATACACAAAATGTTGATTTCCACATTCTAGTTAATTGTTTATGAATGTCCATCAAAGTATTTCAGGATATTGTTAAAACTTCAACTTTAAAAAGTCCCAACATTGCTTTGAAACTACATTTCAGGTCTTGCATGGATCTATGTTTACATGTTCAAATTTGGCTCCCAACCAATCAGAAGAGATTATACACATTCCAGCAAGCCAGTAAAGATAGCCCCAGTTTCACATTACAAGTATCAAGCAGGCAGGATTTGTTTGTTAGGGGTTTATGATTATTTTCAAGTGAACTGTTACAGAGGTGTATACAAGCACTGACATTACAATTTTTCATAGATAGAGTCAGAGGAAGGCAAACTAAACATTTAACCCCAGTGGAAATACATATACCATTAAAGCAAAGCAGTTTTCATAAGTCAGGGGGGGGGGGGGGAGGGGGAATTGAAAAACAATTTTCAATATGTATTCAACCCTAAATCAAGTTTACTGTAAGAACCTTAATTCAAAGATATTTTATGATTATAGTAGATCTACATGTACAAAGGTACAA
This sequence comes from Dreissena polymorpha, assembly GCF_020536995.1. Lineage (NCBI taxonomy): Eukaryota > Metazoa > Mollusca > Bivalvia > Myida > Dreissenidae > Dreissena > Dreissena polymorpha. The sequence goes on from NC_068359.1 coordinate 61,516,609, forward strand.
TTAAAAGGTAAATTATCATTACATACTCACATATTTTAATATTATGACATGTAATATATACATGAATGGCAATTATTGTATAAATTGAACTGAACATAAATATTGTTTTTCTTGTATAGGGCAAATGTTTCTCATAATAAACATTTAGAAACTTGAATCAGGAGTCTATTTTTTTTAATTATCTAAGTCCCATTTTGAAATTTTGTTTCAATAGTTTTCTAAGTCCAATATTCTGCCTTGCTTAATACTGCCAAGTACCAAAATTCTGTCTTGCTAAAATGCAGAGTGCTAAAAATCTGTCTTATAAAAATGAAAAGTATAAAAATTCTGTTTGGTATAGTAATATGTACAGATGAAATTCTGCTTCATTGTAATTCTGCTTAAAAAATCTGTACAGTTTTCCAGGCAGATTCTGGGTCTGTGTGCTCTTTGTACAGAATAAATGAATTCTGTCTTGATTCTGGGCAGATTTTGTACAGACTCAGTACAGAATCTGCAAAGAATTTTCGTACAGGATGAACCAGTAGTCATAGAATAAGCATCATTGAAGCCTAATATGCATTCATCTATTATTACTTGGGCACAAATAATTTTACTGTGTGAAGACCCTACATAAAAATGCAGATTTTTTCTTACTTGGTACCTGGCGACACACATTTTCAAGTCTATTTCATTAAATTTGGCATAGATATTTATAAAATTGGCATCGTATGAACCAGTAGTCATAGTATAAGCATCATTGAAGCCTAATATGCATTCATCTATTATTACTTGGGCAGAAATAATTTTACTGTGTGAAGACCCTACATAAAAATGCTGATTTTTTTCTTACTTGGTACCTGGCGACACACATTTTCAAGACTATTTCATTAAATTTGGCATAGATATTTATAAGATTGGCATCGAATGAACCAGTAGTCATATAATAAGCAACATTGAAGCCTAATATGCATTCATCTATTATACTTTGGGCACAAATAATTTTACTGTGTGAAGACCCTACATAAAAATGCTGACTTTTTTCTTACTTGGTACCTGGCGACACACATTTTCAAGTCTATTTCATTAAATTTGGCATAGATATTTATAAGATTGGCATCATATGAACCAGTAGTCATAGTATAATCAACATTGAAGCCTAATATGCATTCATCTATTATTACTTGGGCACAAATAATTTTACTGTGTGAAGACCCTACATAAAAATGCTGATTTGTTTCTTACTTGGTACCTGGCGACACACATTTTCAAGTCTTTTTCATTAAATTTGGCATAGATATTTTAAAAAATATGGCATCGTATGAACCAGTAGTCATAGTATAAGCAACATTGAAGCCTAATATGCATTCATCTATTATTACTTGGGCACAAATAATTTTACTGTGTGAAGACCCTACATAAAAATGCTGATTTGTTTCTTACTTGGTACCTGGCGACACACATTTTCAAGTCTTTTTCATTAAATTTGGCATAGATATTTTAAAAAATGGCATCGTATGAACCAGTAGTCATAGTATAAGCAACATTGAAGCCTAATATGCATTCATCTATTATTATTTGGGCACAAACAATTTTACCGTGTGAAGATCCTACATAAAAATGCAGATTTTTTCTTACTTGGTACCTGGCGACACACATTTTCAAGTCTATTTCATTAAATTTGGCATAGATATTTATAAAATTGGCATCGTATGAACCAGTAGTCATAGTATAAGCATCATTGAAGCCTAATATGCATTCATCTATTATTATTTGGGCACAAATAATGTTACTGTGTGAAGACCCTACATAAAAATGCTGACTTTTTTCTTACTTGGTACCTGGCGACACACATTTTCAAGTCTATTTCATTAAATTTGGCATAGATATTTATAAGATTGGCATCGTATGAACCAGTAGTCATAGTATAAGCAACATTGAAGCCTAATATGCATTCATCTATTATTATTTGGCAACAAATAATTTTACCGTGTGAAGACCCTACATAAAAATGCTGATTTTTTTCTTACTTGTTACCTGGCGACACACATTTTCAAGTCTATTTCATTAAATTTGGCATAGATATTTATAAAAATGGTATCGTATGAACCATTAGTCATAGTATAAGCAACATTGAAGCCTAATATGCATTCATCTATTATTATTTGGGCACAAATAATTTTACTGTGTGAAGACCCTACATAAAAATGCAGATTTTTTTCTTACTTGGTACCTGTCGACACACATTTTCAAGTCTATTTCATTAAATTTGGCATAGATATTTATAAGATTGGCATCGTATGAACCAGTAGTCATAGTATAAGCAACATTGAAGCCTAATATGCATTCATCTATTATTATTTGGGCACAAATAATTTTACTGTGTGAAGACCCTACATAAAAATGCTGATTTTTTTCTTACTTGGTACCTGGCGACACACATTTTCAAGTCTTTTTCATTAAATTTGGCATAGATATTTTAAAAAATGGCATCGTATGAACCAGTAGTCATAGTATAAGCAACATTGAAGCCTAATATGCATTCATCTATTATTATTTGGGCACAAACAATTTTGCCGTGTGAAGATCCTACATAAAAATGCAGATTTTTTCTTACTTGGTACCTGGCGACACACATTTTCAAGTCTATTTCATTAAATTTGGCATAGATATTTATAAAATTGGCATCGTATGAACCAGTAGTCATAGTATAAGCATCATTGAAGCCTAATATGCATTCATCTATTATTACTTGGGCACAAATAATTTTACTGTGTGAAGACCCTACATAAAAATGCTGATTTTTTTCTTACTTGGTACCTGGCGACACACATTTTCAAGTCTATTTCATTAAATTTGGCATAGATATTTATAAGATTGGCATCGTATGAACCAGTAGTCATATAATAAGCAACATTGAAGCCTAATATGCATTCATCTATTATACTTTGGGCACAAATAATTTTACTGTGTGAAGACCCTACATAAAAATGCTGACTTTTTTCTTACTTGGTACCTGGCGACACACATTTTCAAGTCTATTTCATTAAATTTGGCATAGATATTTATAAGATTGGCATCATATGAACTAGTAGTCATAGTATAATCAACATTGAAGCCTAATATGCATTCATCTATTATTACTTGGGCACAAATAATTTTACTGTGTGAAGACCCTACATAAAAATGTTGATTTGTTTCTTACTTGGTACCTGGCGACACACATTTTCAAGTCTTTTTCATTAAATTTGGCATAGATATTTTAAAAAATGGCATCGTATGAACCAGTAGTCATAGTATAAGCAACATTGAAGCCTAATATGCATTCATCTATTATTACTTGGGCACAAATAATTTTACTGTGTGAAGACCCTACATAAAAATGCTGATTTGTTTCTTACTTGGTACCTGGCGACACACATTTTCAAGTCTTTTTCATTAAATTTGGCATAGATATTTTAAAAAATGGCATCGTATGAACCAGTAGTCATAGTATAAGCAACATTGAAGCCTAATATGCATTCATCTATTATTATTTGGGCACAAACAATTTTACCGTGTGAAGATCCTACATAAAAATGCAGATTTTTTCTTACTTGGTACCTGGCGACACACATTTTCAAGTCTATTTCATTAAATTTGGCATAGATATTTATAAAATTGGCATCGTATAAACCAGTAGTCATAGTATAAGCATCATTGAAGCCTAATATGCATTCATCTATTATTACTTGGGCACAAATAATTTTACTGTGTGAAGACCCTACATAAAAATGCTGATTTTTTTCTTACTTGGTACCTGGCGACACACATTTTCAAGTCGATTTCATTAAATTTGGCATAGATATTTATAAGATTGGCATCATATGAACCAGTAGTCATAGTATAAGCAACATTGAAGCCTAATATGCATTCATCTATTATACTTTGGGCACAAATAATTTTACCGTGTGAAGACCCTACATAAAAATGCTGACTTTTTTCTTACTTGGTACCGGGCGACACACATTTTCAAGTCTATTTCATTAAATTTGGCATAGATATTTATAAAAATGGCATCGTATGAACCAGTAGTCATAGTATAAGCAACATTGAAGCCTAATATGCATTCATCTATTATTATTTGTGCACAAATAATTTAGCCGTGTGAAGACCCTAGATAAAAATGCTGATTTTTTTCTTACTTGGTACCTGGCGACACACATTTTCAAGTCTATTTCATTAAATTTGGCATAGATATTTATAAAAATGGCATCGTATGAACCAGTAGTCATAGTATAAGCAACATTGAAGCCTAATATGCATTCATCTATTATTATTTTGGGCACAAATAATTTTACCGTGTGAAGACCCTACATAAAAATGCTGATTTATTTCTTACTTGGTACCCTTCCCAAATAAGTGTGTAAAACTCGAGTTAAACACGAGTTTTATCCGTGTTAAACCAAGCGGTATTGGCAGTTGGTTTTTAGTGGGTTTTGGTATGTTGGTTTTTGTGAGTTTTGGTAAGTTGGTTTTTTCTGTGTTTAAAGTGGGTATTTTTACCAACTTGGTTAAAACTGAGTTAAACACAGAAAAAACTCACTTGTTACATAAATGTGGGCTTTGGTAAGTTGGTTTTTTGTGAGTTTTGGTAAGTTGGTTTTTTGTGAGTTTCGGTATGTTGGTTTTTTGCGAGTTTTGGTAAGTTGGTTTTTTCTGTGTTTAAAGTGGGTATTTTTACCAACTTGGTTAAAACTGAGGTAAACACAGAAAAAACTCACTTGTTACATAAATGTGGGCTTTGGTAAGTTGGTTTTTTGTGAGTTTTGGTATGTTGGTTTTTTGTGAGTTTCGGTATGTTGGTTTTTTGTGAGTTTTGGTATGTTGGTTTTTTCTGTGTTTAAAGTGGTTTTTTTTACCAACTTGGTTAAAACTGAGTTAAACACAGAAAAAACTCACAAAAACCAACATACCAAAACTCACAAAAAACCAACATACCAAAACCCACAAAAAAGCCAACATACCAAAACTCACAAAAAACCAACATACCAAAACTCACAAAAAACCAACTTAAACACACTTCTGTCTACAATAGTGTGTTTAAGTTGGTTTTTGTGAGTCTTTTGTTCGCTTAAGGGATCATAAAATTTTGCTTGTTTGACCTGTAACCTTTGTAAAAAAAAATATTTACACCTTAATGGTAAAAAGGTTATTTGAGATAAAATCACAACAGATCATTACAAGCCCCATGTGATTATAAATAAAAGACACACACAATTTGCAAAAAACAATGTTTATATTAAAAACAACAAATAATGTGAACATTTTTACAGTGCATTTTTAACAAAACCAGGAAAACATCTACCCAAGATACATTATCACAATATGCGAGCACATTTAACATAATAAATTAAAATAAATAACATTCTCCTCTTTGGGCTACCACAGGTAAAAATGGGAGGAAGGGTATGAAACATGATTATATACAGTTTCAGTTAGTGAGGGGTGATACAGAGGATAAAATTAATAATAATTGTTTTTAACTGTGTTGGTGGTACCGGATTTATAAAATGACAACATTAAGGAATCCTTCATCCTATCTTTTCCTGGAATAGCCCTTTACACATATTTACACCTATGAACAAAGGAACATATTGCTCAGCACTAAACAGTTTATATATTCTCCCCGCAGTACATGACACAAAGCCTCCTCAAGGCCCATCTCATGTTCTCTTCCACTGTTGATATGGGCAGGGCAAACTTTTTGGAGATGACAACTGAAATGTATATGAACAATCAATGCAGGATTTTACTGTACATTACAGTATTAAAAAAACATGTAGAAGTTTATTCCACCCAAATCAAGTCTGATCTGAATGACTTGATTTTGGTGGAATAAACTTTTACATCAATATCATCAGTTCAGATATCCCATTTTAACATCATCTACATTAGAAGGATTTCAAAAGAGGTTTTTGAAACAAGGAGGCAAATTACTGTTGCTTGAATTTTTTATATCGTTCAAAATTAGAGCTTGATTGTTAACTTTATACTGAGGTTATTTTTGTCTGCCTATGTGTTAAATTCTCAAAACTTATATACACAAACACAATTTTTAGTAACTCTTAAATTTTAGCAGTAGTATTAAATTAACGCAAGACAGATTATGTGCTGGAGTCAAATTTGAATCAATTGCATTATGTTTGTTTCAAAATGAATATGGAGGCAGTAGAACACCTATATATTTAAATCCCCTTTTTTCCTATAAAAAAGAATCATACCAACCATGGCGTAGTGTTCAGCAATCAGGAGACCCTCTCGAATCTCCCCCTTAGGGGAGGTTGAACAGCACTTCATAGAGCAGTCACCAGCTGATCAGGTCTGAAAACTATACTGTCATGGCCTTTGCGAGGTGCGTCTTGTGCATGATCTCATTTGAGATCAGGTCCCGAAAGATATTTTATAATGTAAGTGATAAATATTGCTGTTATGGTATATCTTGTTACTATAAATATTATTAATTTAAATCAAAACAAGTTTGTTTGCTTGTTGTTTTTGTTTGTTTATTTTTGCAATTTAAATCCTGTGATCACATGTGACTTAACGCTTGTCATAAATAATTAAAAGAAATTACGTGTGGTAGAAAATACTGTTTGAAAATGTACCAAGATATGTGGTCTCATTTGGCTGTGTGGACTGGTCGGAAGTGTGACGCCTTTCAAATGCCAAAACCTGTATAGTTTTACCTCTCAACAAATCCAACTTTCCTTGGTCAAGGACAGGGCTCGGTTTTCCCACTCCTGATCTACTCAAGTTGGGCTGCTCGTGCAGGGTAAAATCTGGTGTCAAAATCCATACATCAGTAATAGTCCCCCTTCTGCTGTCTTTTGGCAGGAATATTCTATCCAAAGAATCTTCCAATCAATGTAAATTTCACCTTGGGAGTTTAACCTTCAAATTTAAAATATAAAAGTTTTCATTGAATATGTGGGAAAGAAATCTGTTCATTAATGACCAGAAATAGGTATAAATAACATTTAAGATGACAATAATCATAAAATACAGCCATAATTATTCAAATGGTGTTGTTTTTCCTTATAATTGCATTACATTTATACTTATCCATTTACATTTCCCAGTGACAATACATAAATATGATAATGATCATAATTAATTCAATATAAAACTAAATAAAAAAGTGATGTAAAAATGAAAATACAAACCTAAAACAACTGTTCTTCAGTATTCCAAGATAACAGGCAGTTGATGAATTATGAGACCATATCACTTTAACCATCCACTTTGAATCTCCTTTGCAACAAACTTATTGTTAATTTACACATTGTAGTACATACACATTGTTTTCACCACACAATACTTCATGCTGAAAGTTATTCAAGACATTTTAAACTAGAATTATAAGTCTTAATGTTACTCAATTATACCTTAAAGCTCAAAGTCAGTTGATGAAAACCCCCTTTGTTTTCAAAACATAACTTCCTGTCTCCAGCCAATCAAAGTCGCTTGTTTTCAAATAGATGGTGGCTCAGCCAATCAAAAGTCTATCAACACCCCTTTGTTAGGCCTATAGATGGAGCACTGATACTGTGATAAGAATTAATGTTTATGATTTAATTGGGGGGGGGGGGAGGGCTAATCTCTTATGTGTGTCAGCTAATTACTAAATCTGAGAAATATCTACTGATTTCAACACCAACATATATGTATTTATTGAATAATACACAGCACCCTTAGCATATTATATTTAATTGTGAATATTAAAAAAAAAACATGCTGAATGGTGTTAGCAAATAATATTAATAGTATAAATATTATTTATTTTTATTGCCTTTTAAATTGTATGTTAAAGGTCAATGTGGTAGGCATTAATTGTATTGGGGTTAAATATCAGTATAAGAAAGTTAAAATAGTTATTGTTTTTATAATTGATGCTGGCAAGCCCACATAAGTTTCCATATATTAATCAACACTTTCACACTGAAACTAGTTTTATTTATTATAAAAACAGTGTCACTCTCCCCCTCAAAAAATTAATAAAAAAACACACTGTAAGTCTATTGAATTATCCAAAGAACATGAATTAAATGGAAGTATTCACATTTTTATAGATGTGTGATTGTTCTTATAATATATTTAATATTTATGTATTGATTCAAAGTGAAAGACAAACAATTTCATATTCAGGTATAAAACTAAGTTTGAACATTTTAACATTTTTATAGTATCTGTGAACCTGTGATGTTCTGAAAGAGCAATTTTTATCCAATGTTTCCTTAAAATTATGGGGAGCCCATAAATGTACAAAAGGTGCAATGGCAAACAAGCTGTAAAAAAGCCCCTTTACAATTCACCTTGATAATATATGGCTATAAACATGAAACAAAGACCTAGTTGAAGAATTATTGTTTTATTGTTGAGTTATGTTAATAAACAAAAGACCAACTTATTGATAAGTGTGTTAAAGTGAGTCTTTTAGCCTTGTTGCGGCTTTCAAATTATTTATAAAAAGACCAACTTAAACTCGCTTTAACCCACTTCTGTTTATAAAAAGACCCACTTCTGTTGTAAAAGACTCGCTTATGAAACAAAAAGACACACTTAAACACACATAAACCAACTCATAAATAAAAAGACTCACTTTTGACACATAAAAAACCAACTTCTTACAGCAAAAAAACTCGCTTTAACACACATCTACTTTAAAAAACCAACTTTAAACTCAGTTAAGCACAGTTTAGCTCACATAAAACTCGCTTTTATTAGCAAAAACCAACTTCCGCTCAGAAAAACTTAGAAAAAACACAGTTTTATGTTGGTTTAAGTGTGTTTTGGTATGAAAGTGGGTTAACTTTTTGCAAGGGTATCTTGCGACACACATTTTCAAGTCTTTTTCATTAAATTTGGCATATACATGTATATTAATAAAAATGGCATTGTATGAACATGTCGTCATAGTATAAGCAGAGAAGCATAATACGCATTCATCTATTATAATTTGGGCTCATACAATTTTACGGTGTTAGCACCATATATCAAGTTGATTTTTTAAATATTCGCCACATACCCACAGGCATTTTCATTAATATCTCAGAAAAATAGACCTATATATTAATACACATGGCATCTAAAGAACATTTTATCATAGTTAAACATGGTTCCCAGCCAACCTGGAAATCAGGGAAAACCTGGAAAAAGACTTTCAATTTTTCCAGTCAGGGAAAAGTCAGGGAATTTGGGAAAAGTTCCTGAAATCAGGGAAAAATCAGGGAATTTTGTTTGGGCAGACTTTCCCAACTTGTCTCGAGAAGTCCATACACTTAAAACAGAAAATTATTTCCTCTGCATGGCTATGGTGACTTTATAGTATACATGTAGCTTTAAAAATAAGTTATGTCTGCAATTGCTTTTTATTCAGGGTGTCTAAAACAAGAAAAAGGTCGAAATTATGATCCTGGACGTTTTATTTTCCATCAGGGAAAAATCAGGGAATTTTGTTCATACAAAAAGCTGGGAACCCTGTAATAAAGCAATCTAGAGGCATGAAATGCATTTTTCTATTATGATATGTCCACAAATTATTTCACTTAGTGATGACCCAGCTTGAATATGAGGATTTGTTGAATATTTCATGCTAACCAACATACATTTCATTTTTAGTCGTATATCAGGATTCAATACCTATACCTTAGTGAAAATGGCATCAAAAGAACATTTGTTCATTGTACTAGATGGAATGAAACATTATATCTATCCATCTTATAGTTTATTGCAGTTTCAGTAATATTCTGTCTATAAATGATTTCAACATGATATAAATATAAATCATTGCTAGCAAATGTGTATATATGAAACAAAAATTAAAAAATAGACGGTTTATTTTTTACCCATTTATGTATATATATCTATGTATACATCTTTTGTTGTAAACAGTTATGCGACATGTGTCAGAAACGCCCAGTATGATTTTTTCACTTACCGGTATGTGGGTGTATGTTGGCTCCACTTCACAAGATACAGTCATTGTAGTTTAATTGAAAAACGCATCTTACAATTTGAGATGAGTTCTGGGTTCAAGCCCCAGCAGTGGCCTATCAAGTGTGATATACAGAGCCATTATGATTAAATATACACAGTTATCTTTTTAAACAATACAATTAAATATAAGGAATAATGTTAAAGGGGCATTGCTGCTTAGCCATTTTTGGGATTGTATTGTGATTTTTGGCCAAATTTGACACTGAATAACAGGGTTTATATACATCCCAAGCATACATGCTTCTAAATTTGTAAAAAAAAACAAGTCGAAGTGTGCAGAATATTAAAAATTTGCAACTTTCTGATGTCTAAAGGTCATTAAATGCCACTTAAAGTTTACATTTTTTGTACAAAATGACCCATTCTGTGCTGTCCATTTTTGTTTAATGTTTTACGCTGTCAGGTCCAAAAACGCTCATTCTGTAGCTTGTTTGGACTGTAATCTATAATGTGGCCATGTTTCAGCAGATTCGGCCCAGTGGTTCTGATTTTATACGCCGTGCCTAGCTTTTATTAGTACACTACCGGATTCACCGGAGGGGACTTATGGTTTGCGCTCTGTGTGTCCGTCAGTTAGTCAGTCAGTCAGTCTGTCACACTTTTCTGAATCCTGCGATAACTTTAAAAGTTCTTAATATTTTTTCATGAAACTTGAAACAAAGATAGATGGCAATAAGGACATTATGCACGTGATTGCATTTTGTTCCTACGTCAAAAATTCTGGTTTCTATGGCAATAAATAAAAACATAAAATAAATTCTGACAATGGTGGAGCCGCTAGGGGACAAATTTGCTTGACAATAGTCTTGTTGAGTATTACTCACTGACTTATGCATATGCCCTCGGCTGTTTTCGGAGAATACCTGAGGTATTGTCATAGCCAGCTCATCGTGTCGTGTCGTGTCTTTTCGCCGTCCGGCGTCCGCCATGCTAAAACCTTAACATTGACCCATTGTACCCACAATTTTCGTACCCACATTTTTTTTCGTAACCAAAATTTTCGTACCCACATTTGTTTATTACCCAAAATTTGTGTTCCCACATTTTCTTACCCAAAATTTTCGAACCCACATTTTTTTAGTTCCCACTCATTCCATCCCGCGAAACCCTTAAGGTGTCGCAACTCTATATGGAATGAGTGATGTATTGGACGTCATCATTGATGACGTTCATTCGAACGAATGATAAAGGGGGCTAAGTTTCGTTAAGCTGAGGCATATAGTCGCGATTTGTGCTTCTTGAAAACTGGTCGTTAAATTTTGCTGAAATTTGACATGTATATGGAGAAGAATGCGATCTACCTGTTGGCGTAGGCGTTATACCTGGCAAAAATCAAGTTTTCGAGTATTTTGTGTTTAAACTTTTTTTGTGGGAACGGGCACGCGCTCAAATAAACATTGTGACGTCACTTCACAAACAGCGTTAGACATCCGCCATCTTGTAACGCGACAAAGAAACTCAGTGTCATTAATTCAATAAACACAGAAAAATATGATTGTGTTTAATAATCATTAATACAAATGTCTATATTTTGTGCAGCGGATGTTTATTCAGACAGATACGGCAGAATTATGTAAGTATCTTTGTGTACTTTACAGTAGATTTGATAGTGGTAAACAACTGCGTACCGGTAAAGTTCAATCTAGCCGATTTTACTACGCAAGAAATTTAAGTATCTCACTGGCAAAATGAGCTTGACACATAAACAACAACCGGATCCGATTTACATCCACATAATATTGTGGGAATCCGATGCAATGCAAATTACTCATGTTTGATAACGTTTGATGAATTCGTTATATCAATATGCATTAACATTCAAGGGGAATAATTTTTAATTGAAATGTGCGATTCAATGACAGTGTTATATTGGGATAATAAGTCGTTTAGCCGTTATCATGATAAGTATATTGTTTGTTGTGTTTCATTTTCATAAAAAACATACTTTTACTGTTTTTTCCTTAAAGTAAAACAGTTCAGTAGTCATTATATCTTGAATTTTAAATATTGAAATAGATGTCGGATATTTCATATTTTCGGACGTTGCTACGTAAGCTAGTTGTCAACATAATTATTAATATACTGATTTACCTTTTACGCATACAGTTGTGCAACTGTTGTCTACGTAATGATACGCTGTTTAATGTCTATAATGTCTTCCTGGTTTAATGTCTATAATGTCTTCCTGCCCCTGATGATAATAAGTATTTATCTCAACAAACCCCAGCAATGTCAATGGTCTGTCAACATAAGAAAAATATTAGCTAAAGAAACTTCAGTGTACAATTTATATAGCAGTGTCCGACAAATCCATTGCCCGGAGCCCGGGGGCTACAGAATTTTTTCATCGGGCTACTGAAATGTTTCAGCTGACGCCCGCCGGGCTACTATAAATCTATAAGAGCGGTAGCCCGTTTTATTGACAGACATACGTAGAATAAACACGCTGACCATGTGTTTCTACACCGTGTCTTGTTTATAATCCGATAACAAAGTGCAATCAATTATCTTATCAATCACCGATCACTTGCGGTAATGTCGTAAACAGTAAGAGTGCATTTTAATCATTCAATCAGAATCAACATTTGTCGTCTGCTAATAATATAATGAAAGCCGGTTGGATAGTTGGCGCACATGATGCAACATCATTTCGCAGTTTGGAATTCTTTGTTAACCGCAACAATGAGTAAGAGCGACTACGTTTTTGATGTCGTTAAATATCCAAGGATGCCGAACATTAAATAAATCAAAACAATAGCGGATTCTTCAAAACGGTAACGAAACCGAAAATGAATATTAATAACAACGCGGTTAACACCTGCTAATTAGTTTGCATTGTCAATTAATAATTGGATTGATCGACTGTTAATCAATAATCCCATATATGCCCAATTTAATTTTTTTTAAACCAAATTATGGGAGGGTAATATAGACGATGAGAGTCATAAACACAAACGTTTGAAATTTTCTAAAGTGTCAATTGAATTTCGGCATATGATTCTTTTTAAAGATATGATGAAATAAGCTCCCAATCAGGACCGTTCAATTGCAACTTGCGTAAATCACCTGCGACGGTTTGCACACGTTGTGTACAGCTATTTTAGGTTACAAAATTCTACATTTAATAAATGAATTTCTTTGTCCAGACAGGGACCTATACAAACGTATAGGCCCCTGGTCCAGATAAAAAGCGCGCACAAATTGGCATGGGTGTATTTATTTGTAAATAAAAATTTCGTAGCGGGTACATCATTGAGATCATTTAGTTTCCATTAAAAGTTTCGTTGTGAATTTCAACTAAAGTACCGGGGTATCTCGCGAATTATTTGGCATTGACATTTCCTCTTAATAAAATATAATGTAAACACGCTGTATCGTTACCGTTACACTGTATCAGTTCCTTCATTATTGAAACAATTATTGTATTGTATACTGACTGCACACTAGTGTCGTAACATACGGATGCAATACGTAAATTCGGACAGAACTTAAAGTCGGACACAAGTAAATAAATGATTTAATACTCTTGATTTCTTGAAACTCGGTATTTGTTGTTAAAAAGAGCAATTGCATTGATTAACACCATATGAGTCAGTCGTATTGATTATCTAAACGCTTTATTTACGTTTCCAACTTAACGTGCTGTCCGAATTTAAGTACACATACATGTGCACATACATGTAATATCTATAACATGCAATAAGAAATTTGTCGGACACTGATATAGTATTGACATACCTGTATGATGAAGCCAACCCCGTATCAAAAGTCAACCAGAGTCGTAACATATTTATGTCATGCTATAAATCAAAGAATACTCATTTTCTTGGATACATTTCTACATATATTGGTGAATGAATATAAATTACTGCACCGAGGAATATTTTAAGGTTCAAATGTTTCAAATGCATCTTACAATAGATGAAAATAACTCTCATCAGTCTGAAATTCACAATTTTGACGCCATTGTCGCTTTGTCCAAGACTAGTTTTAATTTGGATACTTTCGAACGACCTTGACATTTTTTGCTGAAATTGTAAACATTACTTTCGTTTTCTGAAATCTATTATTTGTGATTAACAACAAGTCTGGTGGATTATAAAAATGATTTCAGTGTGAATCGGGTAGTTTTAAATATTTACTTTGAGTTTGTATTTACACTACAATTTGTTCACAAAACAAGCCAGAATATTCTAAAATACCGGGAAATGTCATTCTGAATTTGAAAACACTTGAGCACATGGTATGTTACTAAAAGTAGAAATACCATCATATGACCGTGAAATCTCGGGAGATTCGCATTTCAAGAAAGTCTGTCACATCGCTGTTTTTCTCGATATGTAAGAGCAGAATAGATAAATTTTAAATGTTTAAGATAGTATTTTGTGAAAGAATGTATCAGTTAAATGTGAAAAATGTCAATCTTTCCAATCAAGTGATTGATATGGGCCAATAACTGCATTTAAAAGCTGTTTTGGACCGGTCTTTTTTAACTGTCGACTTTTCGGCATTTTCTGGTTGACTTTCCTAATGGGGTTGGTCCATAACTATAAAGTCGCGCCAGTCAAAAATCATAAAAAGCGACATTTAAAGTTATGGTAGCCAGAATTAGAAAAATATGTACAACTGAGCAATCAATCATGACAGACTGATGTCTCAGGTTAGTGCAGTGATTTTTCGACCAGATTCTTACCAAGGTGATCCCGGTTGATTTCACCACAATTGAATATATGTCAGTACACAAATAAATTATACAGCAGGTAATGACAATCGATAAATGTCTTAGTTTTAATTTAATTGTTTGCACAAATTTGGACACTCTTTGTGTCTGAGATATGTTGGGTTAAATGACCTTTACAACAAAACATACATCTCTGAATCTGCGATACATTACAGTTAAAGTTTAACACGTAAAATACCAGTATTCAGATCTGAAAATATCCTAAAAAACTCGTATGGTATGAAGTACATATATCTTGTGACGTATTTTCATTTTAAATCTTGAATTTAATGACGACTTGAATTTAATGACGACAAGTCGGACATGCAGTTAAATATTTTTATACGTATATCGTGTGACATAATTTCATTTCAACTCTAGATTTTAACGACATTAGTCTGACGCGTGCGGCGTTATTTTATTTAACAGTAAAACAAAAATTAAGTAGACTATCAAAAAAATACAAAAAGTGTACTTGTAAATAAAAACTCCTTCATTCCGTATAAAGATTGTACGTTACAGCAGAGCTCCAGATAACTTTTCTGAGTAATTGGGTTAATACCCACTACTTTTGAGTTCAATTGGGTATTTTCATATTCAATTGGGTACAAAAAAGTCGGTACCCACAACGGGTACTTTAATTGACAATTGGGTACCTTTGTTTTAAAATTGGGTATGTTCATTGTCTTAAATTCTCACCTGCTTATCTGAATAAGCCGGTTGTAGTTCCACTCTTAATTGATTAGTTTCAGAGATTTTGTGTAATTATGTAGATGTATCCATAATATACAGTCTTGATTCAAAAAAAAAGTTCAACGATTTTTTCCACCAGTTTTCTTACAATGAAAGCACTGACAGCAATTGCCTCCGACATAATATCGTCAAGAATTAGTTTCACTATATTTTCCGCTTCTGATTTGTGTTGCCTGCGGTTAAATATCTTAAAATTGAGTTTCTTTGTGCCTAGGATATGATGTTTCCATTTTTAAGGCCTCACGATTTCGACATTTTCACAACAATAACACGTAGTCACAAAGACACTTTTTTCCGTACATATTATTGTACTGAAGGTTATACTGAAAGCGCTTGAACAAAGCGGAAAGAATCCGGGTATTTCGGACCAGGGTATTTCCGGGACAAATTTACTCGTTATGCAAAGGAAAAATATGATATGCGTAATCGGCAATTTCAATGGGGTTTCGGAACGCATGGTTTTATTTTTCTATGCGTAATCGGCAATTTTACATTGGGTATTTGCACAAATGCCCACCTTATCTGTAGCTCTGTTACAATAATCTGTGAAACAACGTCATTAATAAAACAAAAATATATGTTTGACAACAACGGTGGCTAATAATGTTTACGAAAAAATACAAACAATATAGATTTATCTATTACATAACATGTTAGAATTTTATCATGCATTTATAATCACTCATAAAGAGATTTCAATATACAGTTACATGCATAGACAGTTTTTTTAAGCCAGTGCCTTTTGAATTCAGAAAATAATCAAGATAAACCATAAAATTGGGAAAAAAAGATAGTAAACCATAAACTTGAGAAAAATGAGGCATTATTAATATGATTATAAATAACAGAATTACAATAATTTTGTTTGGAAGTGCATGATTGAGTGCATTTTAAAATTTATATTATAAAATGCTGCTTGAATTTCTTTTTACCTTTCATATGTAAAAAAAGAAATATCATCTGCTAGTGCAAAATATGACTGGGAAAGCTGGTTTATGGTCATTTCGTAGCAAAAGAGAAGAAAATAAGTGCATTAAATAAATGAATTCATATTTTTGTATCTGGAATAGTTGTATTTTAAATAGATCCTCCACCCTATAATGGCCGAATAAGGGCTAAATTGCTTTCCGACTTGAAATGAAAAGGCATATTGGTTGATCGTGTAGCGTTTATGTGCAAAATTTGAGGGCCAATTGATAAAGCTTGTTGATGCCCAGTCTTCGAATTAGCCTATAAGCCCGAAGCCCGAGTCGATTCTTGGGCCGGTCGGTCGATCCTAAATGCTAATAAAATAGCCCGATCGGTCGATTAAATATTTGAGCGTCATATCAATAACCTGATTTATACGCGTTTTTAAGAAGCACGTTTAAATTTGCTATTTAAATGCCTAAAATGACGTTTTAAAGCATGCGGCCGCCATTTTTCTAAACTGTCGTGTAAGCATCCGGGTATGTTGCTATTTAAAGTAATGATGCAATTGACGCCCAACCAAGATGAGGTTATTCAAACTGAACATGTGTAGATCACGTTCCGGGATGTTCGCGCATCGGGCACTTCGTAATGTTTTAAAATAATGACCAATCTAGAAGCGTATTTAATTTGAGAAGCGTTTTCCGAAAATGTATTTATAATTCATGAAAAATGGACAAGTAATTTTTTCAATAAAAATTAAAGAGTCTGTAAGGGATATTGTACGCATTGGGTTAAAACAAATTGATACTTATTACAGGTAGGTTTCCATGTGTTTTAATCAATTATTTTTGCGCATTAGAATAAGTTTTTTTTAATGTATTATTAATAATTGTAGTACTTTCGTTTATTCTGTAATCTCGTTCTGCTACGTGACCTATTTTGCTACTTATAATCTGTTTACGAATATACAATACTTTTCACGGTTGACACATGCTTATCAAAACATCGGGAGTAAATTAAAGAAGCAGACATTGTCACTTGTAGATTGGGCAATTAACACACCCAGTGGCCTTTTGTTCTGAAGTCACATGCCGACAATTCAGAAATTCACCGGCGATTGTCCTAGTAATAATACGATAATAATCTTTTATTTTAATAGGCTGATGTATTTTTGAAGTTTTTCGGATATTTTTTAAACATGATAATAATTCGCTTTAAAATAAAACAAAACACCGGTCAAACTGATTAATGGAATCATTGAATGAGAACATGTGTAATAATAAAGTTACAATAAACAGCATAATTATCTGGTGCATTTTGTATAAAATGCATTTCAAAAGGAAACATTATACCCTTTATTACTGTAATCACATGCATCTGTTTTTACTAATGGAAGTAGATTTTCTGATTGTTAATAACTATTTTGGTGTTCCTGGCCAAAAAAGTCATAAAATTTAAATTGACCTCCTCGGGCTATTGAACATGTCTTCGGGCTATTCAAAATTCCATCGTATTAGCCCGAAGGGCTATTTGGCTAAAATATTTAGCGTGAAGACTGTTGATGCCAAAACAGGTAATAATAATAATTTATTATCAGGTACATGTACACAAGCAAATAAGTATATTTAACCCTTTCAGTGCGGGAACCGAATTTTAAAGGCCTTTGAAAACAGTTTGGATCCAGATGAGACGCCACAGAACGTGGCGTCTCATCAGGATCCAAACTGTTTGCTATTCTGATAGTATTCTTTGAAAACATTTTGAAGAAAATGCTTATTTTAGAAATTCAGCAGACGACATTTTAGCAGACGACAAATTTCCCAGCATGCAAAGGGTTATTAAGATGCTTAAGGTGTGGAAGACTCATAATCAGGTTTGGTGTCCCTCAAACCCTAAGCGTCTTGTAATTCCTTATGCAGTTTGTATAGATAGTGCCGCATCCTGACACGTAAAGCTTGTGCTTTGTTGGCAGCGTTAGTTGGCTTTTAACAGGTTCATTGTGGTTATCTCCACCATCAGTCTGTCCGTCTGTCCTAGCCACTATCTCCTACACCATTAGCACTAGAACCTTGAAACTTAAACACATGGTAGCTATGAGCATTATGTGCGACCCTGCACTATATGGAATTTTGATCTGACCCCTGGGTCAAAAGTTAAAGGGGATGGGGTGGAGACAGGTCAGAGATTTTCACTCATTTTTAGCTTGACTAATATATATGAAATATATATAATGGAGCTATCCTGATCACGTCGGCGTTACCGTTAGCGTGCACATGTTAAAGTTTGTGTACTACCCCATATATTTTCTTCGTCCTTTTACAAATTACTTTTATACTTTGCATACATGTACTTCTTTACCAACATGACCCTTATCTATAAACAAGAGCAGACAACTGTATCAAGCATTTTGACAGAATTATTGCCCCTTTTATACTTAGAATATGCATATTATTGATAAATCTATGTTAAAGTTTGCATACCACCTTAAATATTTTCTATGTCCTTTGACTTATTGTTTTCATATTTTGCATACTTCATTACCAACATGATCCCAATCTATAAACAAGAGCAGACAACTGAATCAAGCATTTTGACAGAATTATTAACCTTTTATACTTAGAATATGCATATTATTGATAAATCTATGTTAAAGTTTGCATACCACCTCAAATATTTTCTATGTCCTTTGCCATATTGCTTTCATATTTTGCATACTTCTTTACCAACATGATCCCAATCTATAAACAAGAGCAGAAAACTGTATCAAGCATTTGACAGAATTATTGCCCCTTTTATACTTAGATAATTGAACATTTTGCTTAAATTGCCATAACTTTTTTATTTATGATCACATTTGATTCATACTTTGACAAAACAACACTTACCTGACATACCACAATGCACTGCACCCAAACTATCCCCCATGCCCCACCCCAGAATCCCCCCCCCCCAATTTTATTTTTATAATTATTTTTGAAACTTTATCTTTTAAATTACCACCAACCCACATAAACCACCCGTCTCCATGATGGCTTACATTAACCTGTCAAGCACTCGAAATCTCTTAAGACAATAGTTACGGTCAATCTCAACCATGCATGGCCGCATTACCAACCCTGGGGCGCCCCCTGGGTCAAACATGCGGCATGGGAATACGCGTCGGCCTCTGCCGCACCATTTTTCACCAATTGACTTCAAATTAATACTTAAGATTTCTTATGACAACACAGTGTCTCGACCATCCATGTTCACATTACCCACCCCAGGGCCCCGCCCACTTTGGTGGTAAAGATCCCAAGCTATTTCAGCATAATTAAAATCCAAGCCATTTTTGTGGTCAAGCACCGAGCTTTCTCACCATAATTAAAATCCAAGCCAGTTTGGTGGCAGAGACCCCGAGCTATTTCAGCATAATTAAAATCCAAGTCAGGTTAGTGGTCAAGATCCTGAACTTTTTCGGTATAATTAAAATCCAAGCCAGTTTGGTGGTCAATTTTTGTGGTAAAGACCCCGAGCTTTCTAACCATAATTAAAATCCAAGCCAGTTTGGTTGCGGAGACCCCGAGCTATTTCAGCATAATAAAAATCCAAGTCAGTTTAGTGGTCAAGATCCTGAACTATTTCGGTATAAATTATAATTAAAATCCAGGCCAGTTTGGTGATCAAGACCCCAAGCTTTTTCAGCATAATTAAAATCCTAGCCAGTTTTGTGGGGGAGACCCTGAGGTATTTCAGCATATTTAAAATCCAAGTCAGTTTAGTGGTCAAGATCCTGAACTATTTCGGTATTATTAAAATCAAGGCCAGTTTGGTGGTCAAGAACCCGAGCTTTTTTAGCATAATTAAAATCCTAGCCAGTTTCATGGCCGAGACCTCGAGCTATTTCCGCATATTTAAAATCCAAGCCAGTTTGGTGGTGAAGATCCTGAACTATTTCGGCATAATTAAAATCAAAGCCAGTTTGATGGTCAAGATCCTGAGCTATTTCAGCATAATTAAAATGCAAGCCAGTTTGGTGGTCAAGAACCCGAACTATGAGCATAATTCAAATCCAAGCCAGTTTGGTGGTAAAGATCCCAAGCTTTTTCAGCATAATAAAAATCCAAGCCAGGTTGGTGGTCAAGATCCTGAGCTATTTCAGCATAATTTAATTCTAAGCCAGTTTGGTGGTCATGACCCCCGAGTTATTTCAGCATAATTAAAATCCAAGCCGTTTTGGTGGTCAAGACCCCAAGCTATTTTAGCATATATTTTTTTGGCATAATTTTTTCTTACCCAATTGTTTTTGTACACACATTTTTTTCGTACCCATTTTATTCTGTTTTTTGACAGAAAAATGCCCCCTTTTATAGTTAGAAAATTGAAAATTTGGGTAAATTTTGTGTTCAGGTCTACTCTTATCCTATTTGTGTTAAGGTCTACTCGTATCCTAAAGTATCAAAGCTATATCGTCTACTTAATGTTATAAGTCATGTAACTGACATTTTTAAACATTTTATTTCTTTCCCATTTTTGTTTTTTTTATTAAGGTGACATACATCAACTGTTTAATAATATTAAGTCTACCTTTTTGGTAAAAATATTGTTTTTACCAAATTTTCAAAATTGACATTACGGACACATGTCATTTGCTGAATGAAAAAGTAGCATAACTGACATTTAGTTAAATTTTCAGGAGAAGGAAAAACTTCTTTATTGAAATAAAATAGGGATACTTACAGAGTGAAACAAACACATGGGATATTTTCAGATTTGAATACTGGTATTTTACGCATCTTTAGGCAGTTCTGTGTACCAACGATAAATACAATATTTAAACATTCATGTACAATGCACAATACTAAAAACCTGAATTGTAACTGTAATGTGTTTCAGATTCAGAGATGTCTGTGTTGTTTCTAAGTTCATGTGAAAAATTAAGTTTATATGTTTATAGGTTTAAAATTGCAAATTTTCCTCTTACTTGCCCTTGTATTTCAAGATAGAATACTTTCCTTCCCAGAGGAAAGAGATCTGGGTTTGAATCCCAGTGGGGGCTTCAGAGGATGTTTCATTTTAAGAAAAATGAATATATTTGCTTTACTTTGTCTCTAACTTAACCAAATAACTCTGACAATGCCTTTACAAGTATGCAGTTTTTGATAATTCAATTATGCAAGAAACATGTATAATTTTAGGGTAGACTTAGACAGCAAACTAAGAATTGGCATCCATTTTAGTTTTTTAAGTCAATACAACAATAAATGCATATAGGAACACATATTTAAATTAAAAATGCAACAATCAGAGGACATAATCAATTAAATAGTAAATGACTACTTTAAATATTTTTTAGCACTGTTTGTTTTTCAGAGATTTGTAAATATGACGTTTTATGTTCTTCCCATTGAACTAATGCAATATGTGCTTTGGAACTGGAATCATATAGTGTTGGAAAGCTGATGTTTCACGTCCAGAGGGTCCTTGCTTCCGGAAAGCTGAAAATTGTATATGATCTCCCCACTCATTCCATCCCGCGAAACCCTTAAGGTGTCGCAAGTCTAGTAAAATGGCGTCATTAAATCACACGTAAATCACAAACTAAATCACAATTGCTATAATATGGAATGAGTGATGTATTGGACGTCATCATTGATGACGTTCATTCGAACGAATGATAAAGGGGGCTAAGTTTCGTTAAGGTGGCGAGAATCACTGCGATTTGAGTTTCTTGAAAACTGGCTTAGCACGTTTGCTGAAATTTGACATGTATATGGACAAGAATGCGATCTACCTGTTGGCGTAGGCGTTATACCTGGGAAAAATCTAGTTTTTGATGAAATCACGAAAAAATTTCGCAAGTTTTACATAACCGGAATTACAAATTGCGTTATGTGGATATACCGATACCCTACCGAAATATCCGAAATTAAACTTTCATAAAAACAATGTTTCATTAGTTATTTCAGTGTATTTCGCAACAATCTATATTAAAATACGCAGTTTTTCAATACACAATCTATATTAATGGGGATTTCGTGGGATCTCGTGGATTTCTGGGGATTTTGGTAATTGCGGGAACGTCGGTATTTCTTCACACCCGTCAAAATGGTCGACTTCGTCAGAATGAACGCTTAGAAAGTATTTACAAAAAACATCATCTCAAACGATGTAAAGTGAACGCTACTTATCTGTTTTGTAGATAAGTATACGATCCATTGGAAAACACTAACATTTGACATAAAAAAACGCCAGTGGATATAGAAATCTTCATCGTTTGAAATAGCAGACGGCGTCGACCAAAGGCGAAAAGATCGCGAGAAAGTATTCACAAAATAACATAATTAAAAATGATTTCAAGTGAACGCTAATTCGCTGTTTTGTAGATAAGTATACGATCTATTGAAAAACCATAACATTTGACATAAAACACCCGTGGATATGCAAATCTTCTGCGTACCAAATAGCAGACATCATGCGGCGTCTAATCTGAGTCTACGCTGTTTGCTAAGGCCGATAGTATAATGAATGGAAATGCACAAACTCAGCAACTGGCAAGCATATATGCATTAGTAGATTGTTTCGTGATTATTTAGAAACGACTACATAATTCTTTTGGTTCAGCCAGTGCAACTTAACAGAAATAAGTATAATAGTTTCTACACCTGACAACAATGTGCCAACTTTATACAAGGTAAGTTGTTTACATTATTTAAAATATTTCAAGCTTACAGTATACAACAATAAACAGCTGGTACAATGTAATGTCATCGTTTTAATTTTAATAAGCCCGTGGTTAATTACCCTTTTTAATCTTATGGTTCAATGCATCTCTAACACCTTCAATTGACATTCTCGGCTCGGGTACTACTTACCGGTACATGTACCCCGGGTACTCTTAACTTTACTTACATGTAGCCCGGGTACGGTAAAGAAACTTAAACATACCCACAAATATTAGATTGTATCCGAGTTGTATATCTGCCAAAAATCCGATGTCGTTAAACATGCTAGCGATTAAAGTAAAACAATATTGTTTACCTTAAAGAAACTTCTCTTTAAAAAAAATCTGCATCAACATGCTTTTTAGTATGAGTGTTGAGAGGACGCCGTAGGAATAATCAAGTTATCAAGAATACGTCTCTGTTTCTGCTTTTATTTCCTTCATGTATAATGACGATAAGGATTGACGACTAACATTGACGGCAATGATAACAAGCATTGAAAACTAACACTAACGACAAGGATTGGCGACTAGATGTAACATTGACGATTCTCTACAATAAATGAAATTAACAATAAAGAATGAATAATACGATTATAGTACAACAGATCTGCTATTCGAAGTATAATATGATAGCATACACTCATTAGAATAAAAGGTTTCATAAATAACAATTTGAAACATTTTCAATAAATATCGAAATATCTTATACAATATTTATTACACAGCATGAATTATTTGTTAAAACATAATATAAATACCAAATATGGTGTTCCCCATTTAACGGACCTCGCAAACCAAAAAATGTTTCTTTAAAAAAATCTATGATGGTAAAAAGTGAACGTGCGACATCGCGGAAAATATACTTAACAAAGTCATACAATGACGCGACTTTAAACAATTTAAGATTTTAAATTGAATCACATTAATGATTGTAAAAATGAGTTTTGATAATACATTGTATAAATGCCATTTAACAGAAAATGGACATAAATGTAAACATAATTAATTTTTACAAAATAGCCGACAACAACCGATTTAGTGTTAAAATTCCCGGGTATGTTTTAGTATATTTACCGTACCCAGGGTACGAGCCTTACTAACTGTATTATTATTATATCTCACCGACTACCTTTACCTTGTTGTGTTTCAACCTGAAATTTATGTAAAATCCGGCTTTCTTTACTTTTATTTTTCATTCATTTGATTACGCAATTGTTGACGTATCTCGTGGAAAATTATTTGAATCTTTGGATTTTAGTGACGACAAGCTGGAAGTGTCAATTTATTTTTTACAATGAATCTAAGATGTATTTAATTTTTGTGTGTTTGTCATGCATAGTTCAGTGTTTTCCAGAAAAATTTGAGTAGCCAGTTATATGGCCGGCAACTATGCAGTAAAACCAAAGCATTTGTGACATTTACTTGATATATTTGGGAAAAGTAGCCGGCACCAAGAGTTAATGTAACCGGCAAGATCGCTAGCAGCCGGTATTTAAAGAGAACACTGATAATAGTAAACTAAATCTCTACGACGGGATTACAGCTTTGTAAAATTGTTTTTTGGGTGATAATGGTTAGTAATTCATACTAATGTTATTAAAAAATATCGGCTTTAAATTTAATTTTGAGAATGCGATGGAAGAACAGAAAATGAAGAGCATACAGGGATGGAAATAAGTGGTTTACCGTGAACCCGGGGCAAGTAGATTTTGGCCTGGGCAACTCAATTTCAAAAGTTGGTAAACTTCTTTTTTTTAAAGCTTAAAACAATTCACTGCAATAAAAATTGAAAAACAATTGATCACCATGGATCAATACTAGTTAAATAACATTCATTATTTAGGAATAGGACATGATTCAATTCAGGCTCATAATAAAACATCATGCATTGAACATGTGTTGTCAGCAAATGTATTTAATTATCTATTATTTTATTAAAAGAATGTATAATATTCACATGTTCATATTTCTGGGCTCGTTATTTTTTATCTGGGCAACCAAAATACTAAAGATGGTTGCCCACAATAGTAAACAGTTAGTTTCAATCCCTGGCATATCATTGTATCTCTATTGTTATAAGCATTGCATTAAAGTTGTGATTGAGGTTAGCCTGTTGTTTATGGTATATTTACATTTTAGCTTGACTGTTATATATGAAATATATATAGTCGAGCTATCCTACTCAACCCGGCGTCGGCTTGCGCATTGGAATGTTTGCGTACCACCTCAAATATATTTCCTATGTCCATTGACATATTGCTTTTATATTTTGCATACTTCATTACCGACATAAACCCAATCTATAAACAAGAGCAGACACCTCATTTACTGTATCAAGCATTTTAACAGAATTAGGCCCTTTTTCACTTAGAATAATATGCATATTATTGATAAATCTATGTTAAAGTTTGCATATGACCTCAAATATTTTTTATGTCCCTTGACATATTGCGTTCATACACCATGTATTTTGCTTATTAACCAACATGACCCCAATGTATAAACAAGAGCAGATAACTGTATCAAGCATTTTGTAACAATTATGGCCTTTTTAACCAGGTTTTCCGAAGGAAAAAACTGGTTATTAGATTGGCGAATGCGGGCGGGCTGGCTGGCGGGCTGGCGGAATAAGCTTGTCCGGGCCATAACTTTGTCGTTCATTGTCAGATTTTAAAATCATTTGGCACATTTGTTCACCATCATTGGACGGTGTGTCGCGCGAAATAATTACGTCGATATCTCCAAGGTCAAGGTCACACTTTGAGTTCAAAGGTCAAAAATGGCCATAAATGAGCTTGTCCGAGCCATAACTATGTCGTTCATCGTCAGATTTTAAAATCATTTGGCACATTTGTTCACCATCATTGGAGGGTGTGTCGCGCGAAATAATTACGTCGATATCTCCAAGGTCAAGGTCACACTTTGAGTTCAAAGGTCAAAAATGGCCATAAATGAGCTTGTCCTGGCCATAACTATGTCATTCATTGTGAGATTTTAAAATCATTTGGCACATTTGTTCACCATCATGGGACGGTGTGTCCCACGAAAGAATCACGTCAATATCTCCAATGTCAAGGCCGCCACGACTAAAAATAGATTTAAAAAAAAAAAAAAACTTTCAAAGGGGGTTAATTTTTTTTGGTCATTTCAAAAGTTCAGTTTGAGTTTTCTCCCTTTATCAGATTTTTTTTTCACAATGAAAACCTGGTTTTGTGACAATTTTGTCCCTTGTTTTCACTTAGAATCAGCATATAATTGATAAATCTATTATTAAGTTTGCGTACCACCTTTAAATTGCCATAACTTGTTTATTATGCTCCCCCCCAAATTTTTTAGGGGGAGCATATAGTCGCCGCTTCGCCGCTTCGTCTGTCCATCGGTGCACAAATTTGTTTCGTACCCAATTTTTTTTGTACCCAAATTTATATATGTACCCTTTTTTTTCGTACCCAAATAGTTTTTTGTACCCTAATTTGTTCGTTCCCTATAGGTTTTCATAACCAAATTTTTTTTCGTACCCAATTTTTTTTTTTACACAAATTTGTTCGAACCCAAATTTCTTTGAACCCATTTGTTCGTACTCAAATTTTTTTCGTACCCAAATTCGTTTTGTTCCCAATTTTTTTTGTACCCAAATTTTTATTTGAACCTTTTTTTTCGTACCCAAATAGTTTTTCGTACCCTAATTTTTTTTCATAACCAATTTTTTTTTCGTACCCACATTTTTTTGTACCCAATTTTTTCGTACACAAATTTGTTCGTACCCAAATTTCTTCGTACCCATTTGTTCGTACTCATTTTTTTTTCGTACACAAATTTTTTCGTACCTTATTTTTTATTTGTTCCCATTTTTTCGTACCAAAATAGTTTTTTCGTTCCCTTATTTTGTTTGTACCCTTTTTATCGTACTCAAATTTGTTTTCGTACCCAAATTGTTTTTTTTTTCCTACCCGCATATTTTTCGTACCATTTTTTTTAAGAAATAATCGATTTTCAATTTGATTTCATCTCTCCACTCATTCCATCCCGCGAAACCCTTAAGGTGTCGCAAGTCTAGTATAATTGTAGTGCTAACAAAAAATAAAATGCAATAAAAATAAAGAAACGCAACAAGAAAACATAATGGTATAAACAGATAAGATTCAAATGTAAATTATGACTGAGATTTGATGATAAAGCTATTATCACAACTTTTAAATCACGGGTAAATCACAAATGAATCACAGACAGGTGAAACCACGTTATACAAGTCATTTGTGTTTATGCCCGTAGTACCTACAAAGTGAGCTGATATTTTTGTATGGGGCTTTGCACACTCTGCAGACATGTTTTATGTCTTCACTATGTGTTTTCAGATGTTCTCGCATATGCGCCCGAGTACTTGTCTTGTGCTCACATATCTCACACACTATCGCTCAAGAGCGCTATATGACAAAGACCTGTGTCTCTGTTATTGTCGTCTAGATGCAAATGCAGCCCCGCGACAGTTAAAGGGTAACATTCCAACGTGTGATCTTTCATGATATACCAAATTGCGTCTGTGCTTATATCCTCTGGCGCATATAGCACATATATATCGCGCTTCTGCCGCCATGTTGTGTATCTGAAAACATAAAATATGTTATCAAATTCATATGCATTTATTCTGTATTCACCGTGCTGTCATTAGAGTATTATAATCATATACATGTAATGTATGTGTCATGTGTGTTAACGTTTCAAATATTTCATCCACTTAACCATATATAATAACAAGACAACGGGCATTACTAAATCTACATGTTAAAGCAACTAAAATCAACGTTTACAGCAGTACAGTTTAATCCTTGCAATGACCTTAACAGTTGGAAAGAACATTGACATATCCAACAGTAGGATCAATCGAAAGCCAAGTTAACTGCAACTCCGATCGATATTTCACTTGTTATGAATCTATATGTGTGCATTGAGGATTGTTTTATCAAAACGTTCATCAAAATGCTACGAACCAAATGTTACTAATATTATCCTTCCAAAAATACAAGTGCAAATAAACGTCATCATCGTTCACAAAAGTATACAACGATCAAAGAAACATGTGTTGATATGTTGCGTCAAATGCGCCATTTTATAGCAATCAGTTCGTCTTATCGATAGTGGAGTTATTGTGGACTGTTCGAAATCAAAAGATTAAATTGAAACCAGAATCCAGAAGGGTGTGGCAGACAGTCGCCAGATTAAGTTGGAACTTTTTGTCAGACATATAGTCTCTCTATCAGATTCCGAGGCTTGTTTTTTGTGAAAGTTGCACATTTTGTATAGCACTTGTGCAAGACAGCTTCGAAGCTATTGTATTTGTTGTGTTTTATGTGCCGAATCAAGAAAATGTTTTGGAATTCTATTCATATTTTTGTTTATTAACTCGACAATAACATCGCTTCAGAAACATAATTTATAACAACTAGTCGTTTTAGCCGAATATCGACTTGTCGTGCTTGCCTTTAATTTCGTTGCTTGTCGTGTTTGCAAATTGTTGGTGTTCATTAGAAATGTCGCTAGATGGTGTTTTAAGATACTGTTTTCGGACAAAACACATTTAATGTAGAATTATTCACGTCCGCATATATTAGTACACTGAAAAAATGAATATAAAACGGATATTTTGGCAGATTTAAAATGTGCTTGTCGTGCTTGCGTGCATTGTTACGTAAAACTAGGCATTTACCTCGAATGATAGACCAAACTACTCATCTGGTGTCAAATATTTATATAACCGGGAATAGTGCTCAACTTTACCCATAGCCTGCGCTTAATGTCGTCAAAATAGAGTAAATAATAAGATACGTGGATTTAAAGTTTCTTAGCGGAGGCAATTTTTACAATTTTCTACTTGGCGTTCTAGCCAAAATGACGTCACGGACCACGTGGTATGGCCACACTGAACATCGTACAACTATTGTAGACATAGAGTGACGTCTCTAAGTCAGTATGAGCCGGTGTGTACAAAATGCAATAACAAGTGGAAATCCCCGTGAATCCATATAGACTTACTGTCGATTCCGCGAGACTTCAACGGTTTGTCAAAATTAGTTTTCATTAACAAGCATGAGTTATTAAACAGTACATTAACTAATCCTCATTTTAATGTACATTATTAAACGAAAATTCTACCACAGTCGCACACGCATGCACATAAGAATGAGAAGGGAGCTTACCGTGGGTTATTACACCAATATACCAACGGTTGTAAAAAGGGACGTCACTTTGATTGTCGTGTTCGATTCGAAATAATCGACGTGTAAGCGTTAGTTATTGCGGTAATAACCAACGGTTCCGATGCTTGTTACCATCGTGGGCTACGCCCTCGTGGTTTAATTACTACGCATCGGAACTCCGAACCGTTGGTTATTACCGCAATACCCAACGCAAGATTGTATGGAAAGCTGGTTCGGTAATAAATGTGAGTAAAGGAACACAATAGGATGATTTGTAATATAAAGGTCAAAGGATAACGTCCGTCCAAGTGTTGTCGTATGTTTTTGTCTAAGTATAAGGTCATATAGAAATGTAATGATTTTATTACGACACTGAAACGTAAATAGAAAAAATGGATTATGTTATAACACAATATTCAAAATATTGTTTTAGCATGAAATTGGCTTAGCGTTACGCGTTGTTGATTAATGTAATAGCGAACGGTTCGTAGATCTTCTCATTGTCTAACCCATTTATGCATAGTGGACTTTCCCATCCTTCTAAATTGGATCAATTTATTTCCAAAATAGGGATGTCTAGTATATTTACTTCTATATTTAGAGCATTTCTTACAGAAATGCCTTTACGCAAACAGCGCAGACTCAGATGAGACGCCGCATCATGCGGTGTCTCATCTTGGTCTACGCTGTTTGCCAAGGCCTTTTTTCTAGACGCTAGGCATAAATGGGTTAATATCCACGATATCCTTATCTGCAGAACATCAAACGGTTGATAATTGCCAAAATTAATAACTGTCAGTTTTTTCTAAGATATTTACTTATACCTAAGATTTCCGTTTGAAGCAAAGTTATATAAACACGAGTGAACGCTTGAATACTGTATCGGTATGTATGTATTTATTCTTGAAAATATGGTGTTTATACATACTAGTTTTGTACAGTCTTAATCACATATATAGGATATAGTATGATTGCCGTTGTCAGCTAAAGACAAGCATGTGACTTTAAGTCGAAAATATAATGGACAAGCGTGAATTTTTTTTTTAATAAAATAAAATGGGTTTAATATTTAAATTCATAATTCTCATTGTATAAAATAGTTTTCAGAATATTAATTATGTTAAACATGGTGCATGTTTTTAATTAGGTGCACTATTTTTGTCAGAATAGCGTACTTTGAGTTCACTTCATCGAAGCGGTCCAACAACAAGCGATATCAACAACTTGAAACAAAAAGCATGCAGGTATATAGGGATAATACACGTTTTCAAGGGCATGGTCATCTGCGGGTGCTCGAAAAATCCGTTCCTGCCCGATTGCTGCATGTTCGAGAAAGTGTGATTTGTTCATTCGATATCGACAAAATAATTCGATTATTTCAATACAGTTCAAGGTTGTTTTTACATATAACTCACTCGGTCATCATCCGAAATGACGAGGCTTTACCTTCGGATAGGCAGTTTTCGATTTAAAATGTGTTTAAACAGTAGATTAATGCAAAGTTGAAATGCAGCCGCGCAAAGTAAGAAATGAGGAATTATTTTGGAATTTACAGCAGGAGCGTTGAAGGTACATAAACACTTACATTTACAGCATAGTCTTTTGCAAGTGTTAAGTAAATAACCTTAACTTCATTGACCCTGCCAATAACATAAAGCTGTTGTCAAGAGAGTGCAGATGGTATAATTTGAATAGTGGATTGAAATAGTCATTGCCATTATCCCTGCATGCATGAGGAAACTGGTGCTTATTCAGTTCCCCATTTATGCTTGGTAAGTCGTCGAAGGCTGGAGAAGGGAAGTAACTGCGCGTGGACCAGATTATGGATATGAAAAACACATAACAGGGCTTGAACGGCACGTGAATCGTCTTGTTAATACACGATTTTTCCCGTTCAAGCCCTCCTTTTGCCAAGTCTCTGCACCCCGCCAGAGGGCATTATAGACAGAGTTTATGCAATAATATCTTTAACAGTTTTTTTTAAAGTCGTGTCTATTGAACGTTAACTGGTCATGATAAGTACAGACGTGACAAAGGGACCAACCGACACAATGACATAGATAGGCTTACAGACGGACAAACGGACTCATAGTCGGACGGTAAGAGGAACTGACCCAATGACCGACAAACATAAATTTTGCATCAAACATTCTTGACTGACATGATACACAGAACAAAGACAAACAGCCTGAGAGCGGGCGAGTGGATGAGCGGGTGTTTCGAAGGGTATCATTCGTGCGGGCGGGTTGTGTCTTGTCTTGCGGGTTGGGCAAACAGTTAGACAGACGGAAATATCGACATGCGAACGAATTAGTCACAATGGCTGACTGACAGACTGGCGAACGGATGAACTACATAGTAGGCGTGCCAATGGATAATTTTAGAGTGTGTGTGTGGGGGGGGGGGGGGGACGACTCACAGACAGGACAGGCGATACAATAAGCATAGTCGGTTTAAAGTTTTAAAAAACTCACTTACTTACCTTAAACAAAATGTGGGTTTTCTTAAAGCAGAGAAAATATTGATTTAAAATAATACTTGAACAGATTGAATGTATATATATCTGATGTATCTCTATCTGCGCCTTTATGGATTAATCAGTTCACGTGTACATGTTAACCCATTTTACTTATTTAAATATAATACTTTATAATAAATAATATCAAATACATAAAATACAATTGGTTTCATGTATGTTAACTCATGCATGTTTTATATCAACTATCAAATATTTTCAAATATCTAATATTACAGACTCAAACATACACATATAAACTGATTGATTTCAATTTAAGCAATTGACATAAACATAGTATATTAATCATAGTATATACCTGTGTAGAATACATATGTACCAGTGATCAAAACTGATCAAAGGTGAAATTATATATGTATATCTAGATTCCAGAGCACATAATAGAATTATCCATCCGGATGTCTGAAGCACTTGATGACAGTGAAGCTGGGAAAGAAACTGTATTGGAGCTGAGGAGAACTTACTTGCGGAGGGAGCAAATTGAGACGATAGCATGGCAACTAAAAGGAAAGAACCGTGAGTGTTTTTATTTTGGGAGCCAAACGGAAGGGACCACAACTCCTGGTCTACAGTCTGATATTGATGTCCTATTCAGTGACCCTCGTGTTAATATCATTACTGTCTGGGAAGACTGGAAGGCTGTGATGGGAAACCTTCTGATGCTCCACGACGACTCCACTCCACCTCAACAGTACTTGCTTCAAGTCACTCAATGCTACACACCAGAACCGTTGACCAGCTTGACCAATGACATGCTCGTAAGGAAATATTCTGGGCAACTACTCTTCAGCGCTCAAAGATTTAAACAGGACATCGAGTATGAATTTAGGGATCGAGGAGAGGTAACGAAAATGGGCCTTCTGTGAGTTTTATATCTAACTGGTATGTTGTAAACGCATATCATGTACGCAAACCTCTTCCTGAAATACAGCACTGGATAGACAAATGTAGAGGTAGTCACTGGCCGCCTGTTTAGCTACTTGAGGCTGCACAGATAGCTCCGTGTTTCCTGGTACCAGCCGGTCATCCAGACAGTGATTACAAGCGCGAAGAATGGCGACCTTATGTCTCTACTTTGGCTATGTTTACACGTATTAGGGCGATGGCTGCGATTGGGAAGACTCCCGCGTTATATCATAGAAGGAGTGAATTTGTTCGATGGGAAACTCTCAAAGTTGCTGCAGAAATAACTTTTAGTGTATATAGACTCCTTGATAAGGAATAATTTACAAGATGTATTCGATATTGGTATAGATAATAACGGATTTCCGATACAAGCGTGTAGTATGCGGCATATTGTACAGGCTGGAGAACTAAGAGGAGTATGCTTACGTAACAGCATCAGATTACTGCTGAAAACTGAGTGCTTGGACAGATTGATATGTATGTTAATATCGTCAATACATAATCAGAACAGCTCTCATAAAGCCTTCGAGCAAAACGCTTTGTGTTTGAAAACTCAACGAATGTCATATCAAAAGCTGCTGCTTTAGAATGTATAGAACAATTGTTTGCGTTACAAATTTCAGTGCAATCATCTTACTATTGACGACTAAGAAACGTTCAAGACAGAGATAATATAAGGCGTGTCCAATATTCCTTTAATACAGATGTAGCTTCTTATCGCTTAAAGTTTGCTTCTGTGTAGTACTGTAGCGGTCATGTTCAAGCGGCAGTTCGAGTGTTGGAGGATGTGGAGAGGAGGTATCAAAGCAATGTCAAGGCTGTGTGTGGATGTAGACACAGACAGGGAGATAGGGATCTTAAGGTGTTTGCTAATATGATATCAGGCAACACTGACAACGGACTAGTGAATTTTTGGATATTTAGTTATTATTGTTCTCTTAAACAAATAATGTATGTATATTGATATATACATAACAGATCAATATATCTCAAGTGTAAGGTCACTTTCATGAGTTTTTAAATGTCACCCCTGTATTCTCTCGCTGCACAAATGTATAGTATACGACTGTAAAAGGTAATGCGTGTTTGGTATTGTAATAATATCTCTGTGAACATAGTTTTGGTAGGCTACAACAAGCTATAAATGTTTTCAACTGGTTCACATCTGACTTTGAAGTGTGTGCATACATATTTATCGTGATTCGATGTTTCATTTTTAACCAGGTTTTCCGAAGGAAAAAATTGGTTATTAGATTGGAGAATGCGGGTTGGCTGACGGGCTGGCTGGCTGGCTGGCGGGCGGGCAGAACAAGCTTGTCCGCTCTCTAATTCAAATAGTTTTCATCCGATCTTTACGAAACTTGGTCAGAAATTGTATCTAGACAATATCTAGGTTATGTTCGAATATGGGTCATGCTGGGTTAAAAACAAGGTCACGGGGTCACTAAGTGCGTTTTTAACATTGAGCAGGTTGTCCGCTCTCTAATTCAAATAGTTTTCATCCGATCTTTACGAAACTTAGTCAGAAGTTGTATATAGACAATATCTAGGTCAAGTTTAAATATGGGTCATGCCGGGTCAGAAACTAGGTCATGGGATCGAAAAACAGATTGATTTTGAAACAAGGGGGATAATTGTGATTAACAATCTGTAGCAATGCATATTTTGAGTTGCAGTTTTCTCCCTTTATCAGACTTATTTTTATTGAAAACCTGGTTTTGTGACAATTTTGTCCCTTGTTTTTAATGAGTTACTGATTATTTTTCTTTATTTTCTTTATATTGTTTGTATTAACATCGCATAATTGTTGTAATTATGCTTACAGATCCCGATAAAACTTTTAAAAGGAATTGAATATGTCATACAAAATAATGAAAATTATTTGTGAATTTTTCGAGTACGAAGTTATTTCGGCTGGAAAACATGTTTTTAACAATGGGATGGCGTGACCAAAATTTCATTTACGTTTTATTAAAAGGTTAAGATTTCCCACATTTTCAAAAGCAATTATTATTGATAGTATACTATAATGAAAACAATACAAAACATACTTTTGATTTCCTACCATTAGTCATCAACATCCTTAATATCATCTAAAAATTGTATGTGTAAATATTGAGACGATAATATTTTGTTGTAAAATATGTGCAAATACTTAATCGAATATGCCCACAGAAATCTTAAAATAATTGGCTTATCGGCGCCCGATGTATCAATCGCCAAACGGATAAACTACTTACGGTTATGACGGATAATGCGTAATACAATACGAAAAACCATATTTAAGCATCGCTCTTGAAAAACGGGACTAAGTGCATGTGCCGTTCCATATCAACGTTTGCAGTCCTTACAAATTAATCATGGACGACACTATCCGCTTTGATGGATCTTTTCGTTTTAGGAACGTCTCTTCCTAGCTTAGAGTACAATTAAGGCGGAAAGTGTTGTCCATGATTACCGTGTGCACACTGCACAGACTAATCAGGGACGACACTTTGCGTTCATGCATTAAGCCCCGTTTTCCCACAGCGCGACTGATATATATTACACTCAGAGCTTCACACTGGATGCTAACTATCTCAGGCTGAGTTACCTTTTATCAATCAATACTGGATTTATATTTGTAATTTGTATAAGTTGTGAGTAAATATTTGACCCTCGTTATGAAAAGGGAAGTGATATGTTCAAACTTAAATCATAGGTCAAATAAATATAATCGAGGATCTCTGATTAGTTGTTGCCCATGTGTTACTCATTTTTCTTTTCATGTTGACGAAATTGATTTAAGAAATAGAGGTGCGGGACGGTGAAGTTCAGTTATTCTTTAGTAAAATTGTGTTTGCTTAGATGACGTTTTAATTTTTAACAACATATTATACTTATCTACCCATTTTCAGCTAGGGTAGTGTGTCTGCATAACTACGCTATTGAAATAATCGTATACCCTGGTGATAAATAGTAACACGTTTCTAACTTAAGTAAACTCGTGTTTCCTGACGTGTTAATTTTATTTATATGCTGTTTAATACAACAGAAAAGGTAAGCTATAATATAATGTAATGTAATTATACTTTTACGATATGTGTACTTATCAGTCTATATTAAAATGTTATTCAATGCTCGCAAAGTCACAAACAAATTATAACTTACGCATTTCTTTCGACCGTCGGTAAAGTTTAATTAAATAAACAATTGATATTGATTGACCGCGGCTGAACTTAAAGACAGTCTGATTCATAGTTTGGTAGGATAATGACTCACACAACTCAAAGATCTGTTCACTGAAATATGTTCTGCCATTTATCACAACATTTTCTAAGTCCAAAAAATGTTCAAATCAACAGGATACATTCATGTACGGTACACAAGATAGTTTAGTCAGTCTAACGACTATCCCCGGGAAATCAATTGGGGATGTCCCTAACTTTAAGACATAATTACGATCTATTCATACATTTTTCACAATATAATAATTTCATAAAAAAAAATCATACCAAATCTGGTAGAATTTTATTGTTACAGTAATGGCACGTATTTGTATGTGAGAGCATAGAACGACAACTCTGCGTGGAGATTGAACCGGTACTGGTGTTACAAATGCGGTACGTGCTTGTGCTCAATCGCTGCTTTTTCGATCGGACCGTGTGCAATCGTCCTAATGCACATACTTGATTTTAATTAAATATTATTACCAATATGTAATATTATATTTCCATAAGAAAAAAAATCAGCTAAAAAAATAATTATGCGAGCTTAAATTAGCACGTGCAGCACGAGAAAATCATACCCGCATATGGTCCAAAAGTGTCAGAGTGTGTTTAGTGTGTTTTATAAATGTTTTTAAAAATCTACTTTTTGAAAAAAATGTTCTCAAACAAAAAGCGCGACATTTCAAGCTCGTATCATTAGCCGTTGATGTAAAGTAAGTTTGATAACAGAATTGCGTTAGAAGTGCCTTTATATGTATTCACGTTATTTTGTAGATACCTTTAATGTTGCGTATACCATAGGCTCTCTCTTGGATAACGGGGTTTAATCAGTGTGCGTAAAACGTCGTCACAGAGTAAGCTGTGCAGTACGCATAGGCTAATTGTGGACGATACTTTCTGCCTAAACAGTATTTTCGCTAAAATGAAAGCGGATAATGTCGCTCTGGATAAGCCTGTGTGGACTGCACAGGATAATCTGGTACGACACTTTACACACATGCAATACAACCCATTTCTCTAGACCGAGGCTCAAACTGTATTTTCCATCAGAAATCCGGGTAAAATGCCGAGGACGGGCGTACATTTCCTGCATAGGCTAATTGTGGACGATACTTTCTGCCTAAACAGTATTTTCGCTAAAATGGAAGCGGATAATGTCGCTCTTGATAAGCCTGTGTGAACTGCACAGGATAATCTGGGACGACACTTTACACACATGCAATACAACCCATTTCTCTAGACCGAGGCTCAATGTGTATTTTTCATCAGAAATCCGGGTAAAATGCCGAGGACGGGCGTACATTTCCTGGTCTGAAGACAATGAGAGTCATTACTCGGACTTCCAGGATTTTATTGATAACACTATTGTGCTGTTCGGCAAACGTAGGTTAAGGATTACCTTTTGAAATAATTATTTAATTATATTGGTAACTGGATTGCAATGTTTTGAAGTAAAAAGTCGAAAAGTTTTCTATGAATACATTGATAATCCATCGTACTGTTTGGCAAACGTAAGCTAAGGAATGCCTCATCACATAATAATATGAGCCGCTGTTTGGGGAAACAGGGCCTAATGAATGTGCGTACAGTGTCTTCCCAGATTAGCATGACCATACCGCACATGCTAATCAGGGACGACACTTTCCGCTTAAACTGGATTTATCTAAGAAGATACGTTCTCAAAACGAAAAATACAATATATGTGGAAAGTCAAGTCTCCGATAAGCAAGTGCGGACTGCTTAGGCTTATCTGGGGCGACACTCAACACTGATGCATTTAACACCGTTTTATGCGGACTGCTAAGGCTAATCTGGGGCGACACTCAACACTGATGCATTAAACACCGTTTTCTGCGGAGTGCTAAGGCTTAGCTGAGGCGACACTCAACACTGATGAATTAAACACCGTTTTCTGCAGACTGCTTAGGCTTTGCTGAGGCGACACTCAACACTGATGCATTAAACACCGTTTTCTGCGGACTGCTAAGGCCAATCTGGGGTGACACTTAACACTAATGAATTGAACACCGTTTTCTGCGGACTGCTAAGGCTTATCTGGGGCGACACTCAACACTGATGCATTAAACACCGTTTTCTACTGTCTACTAAGGCTAATCTGGGGCGACAATCAACACTGATGCATTAAACACCGTTTTTCTGTGGACTGCTAAGGCTAATCTGGGGCGACACTCAACACTGATGCATTAAACTCCGTTTTATGCGGACTGCTAAGGCTTAGCTGGGGCGACACTCAACACTGATGCATTAAACACCGTTTTCTGCGGACTGCTAAGGCCAATCTGGGGCGACACTCAACATTGATGCATTAAACACCGTTTTCTGCGGACTGCTAAGGCTTATCTGGGGCGACACTCAACACTGATGCATTAAACACCGTTTTCTGCTGTTTACTAAGGTTTATCTGGGGCGACACTCAACACTGATGCATTAAACACCGTTTTCTGCTGTTTACTAAGGTTTATCTGGGGCGACACTCAACACTGATGCATTAAACACCGTTTTCTGCGGACTGCTAAGGCTAATCTGGGGCGACACTCAACACTGATGCATTAAACTCCGTTTTCTGCGGACTGCTAAGGCTTATCTGGGGCGACACTCGACACTGATGCATTAAACACCGTTTTCTGCGGACTACTAAGGCTTATCTGGGGCGACACTCAACACTGAATCATTAAACACCGTTTTCTGCGGACTGCTAAGGCTTATCTGGGGCGACACTCAACACTGATGCATTAAACACCGTTTTCTGCGGACTTCTAAGGCTTATCTGGGGCGACACTCAACACTGAATCATTAAACACCGTTTTCTGCGGACTACTAAGGCTTATCTGGGGAGACACTCAACACTGATGCATTAAACACCGTTTTCTGCGGACTGCTAAGGCTTATCTGGGGGCGACACTCAACACTGATGCATTAAATACCGTTTTCTGCGGACTGCTAAGGCTTATCTGGGGCGACACTCAACACTAATGCATTAAACTCCGTTTTCTGCGGACTACTAAGGCTTATCTGGGACCACACTCAACACTAATGCATTAAACACCGTTTTCTGCGGACTGCTAAGGCTTATCTGGGGCGACACTCAACACTGATGCATTAAACACCGTTTTCTGCTGTTTACTAAGGTTTATCTGGGGCGACACTCAACACTGATGCATTAAACACCGTTTTCTGCTGTTTACTAAGGTTTATCTGGGGCGACACTCAACACTGATGCATTAAACACCGTTTTCTGCGGACTGCTAAGGCTAATCTGGGGCGACACTCAACACTGATGCATTAAACTCCGTTTTCTGCGGACTGCTAAGGCTTATCTGGGGCGACACTCGACACTGATGCATTAAACACCGTTTTCTGCGGACTACTAAAGCTTATCTGGGGCGACACTCAACACTGAATCATTAAACACCGTTTTCTGCGGACTACTAAGGCTTATCTGGGGAGACACTCAACACTGATGCATTAAACACCGTTTTCTGCGGACTGCTAAGGCTTATCTGGGGGCGACACTCAACACTGATGCATTAAATACCGTTTTCTGCGGACTGCTAAGGCTTATCTGGGGCGACACTCAACACTAATGCATTAAACTCCGTTTTCTGCGGACTACTAAGGCTTATCTGGGACCACACTCAACACTGATGCATTAAACACCGTTTTCTGCGGACTGCTAAGGCTTATCTGGGGCGACACTCAACACTAATGCATTAAACTCCGTTTTCTGCGGACTGCTTAGGCTTATCTGGGGCGACACTCAACACTAATGCATTAAACACCGTTTTCTGCGGACTACTAAGGCTTATCAGGGACGACACTCAACACTGATGCATAAAACACCGTTTTCTGCGGACTGCTAAGGCTTATCTGGAGCGACACTTAACACTGATGCATTTAACTCCGTTTTCTGCGGACTGCTAAGGCTTATCTGGGACGACACACAACACTGATGCATTAAACTCCGTTTTCTGCGGACTTCTCAGGCTTATCTGGGGCGACGCTCAACACTGATGCATTAAACACCGTTTTCTGCGGACTGCTAAGGCTTATCTGGGCGACACTCAACACTTATGCATTAAACACCGTTTTCTGCGGACTGCTAAGGCTTATCTGGGGCGACGCTCAACACTGATGCATTAAACACCGTTTTCTGCGGGCTGCTAAGGCTTATCTGGGACGACACTCAACACTGATGCATTGAACACCGTTTTCTGCGGACTGCTTAGGCTTATCTGGGGCGAGACTCAACACTGATGCATTAAACACCGTTTTCTGCCGACTGCTAAGGCTTATCGGGGACGACACTCGACACTGATGAATTAAACACCGTTTTCTGCGGACTACTAAGGCTTATCTGGGGCGACACTCAACACTGAATTATTTAACACCATTTTCTGCGGACTGCTAAGGCTTATCTGGGACGACACTCAACACTGAATCATTAAACACCGTTTTCTGCGGACTGCTTAGGCTTATCTGGGACGACACTCAACACTGATTCATTAAATACCGTTTTCTGCGGACTACTAAGGCTTATCTGGGGAGACACTCAACACTGATGCATTAAACTCCGTTTTCTGCGGACTACTAAGGCTTCTCTGGGACGACACTCAACACTGATGCATTAAACAACGTTTTCTGCAGACTACTAAGGCTTATCTGGGACGACACTCAACACTGATGCATTATACACCGTTTTCTGCGGACTGCTTAGGCTTATCTGGGACGACGCTCAAAACTGATGCATTAAACACCGTTTTCTGCGGACTGCTAAGGCTTATCTGGGACGACGCTCAACACTGTTGCATTAAACACCGTTTTCTGCGGACTGCTAAGGCTTATCTGGGACGACGCTCAACACTGATGCATTTAACACCGTTTTCTGCGGACTACTAAGGCTTATCTGGGACGAAACTCAACACTGATGCATTAAACACCGTTTTCTGCGAACTGCTAAGGCTTATCTGAGACGATACTCAACACTGATGCATTAAACACCGTTTACTGCGGACTGCTTAGGCTTATCTGGGACGACGCTCAAAACTGATGCATTAAACACCGTTTTCTGCGGACTGCTAAGGCTTATCTGGGACGACGCTCAACACTGTTGCATTAAACACCGTTTTCTGCGGACTGCTAAGGCTTATCTGGGACGACGCTCAACACTGATGCATTTAACACCGTTTTCTGCGGACTACTAAGGCTTATCTGGGACGAAACTCAACACTGATGCATTAAACACCGTTTTCTGCGAACTGCTAAGGCTTATCTGAGACGATACTTAACACTGATGCATTAAACACCGTTTTCTGCGGACTGCTAAGGCTTATCTGGGACGAAACTCGACACTGATGCATTAAACACCGTTTTCTGCGGACTACTAAGGCTTATCTGAGACGATACTTAACACTGATGCATTAAACACCGTTTTCTGCGGACTACTAAGGCTTATCTTGGACGACACTCAACATTGATGAATTAAACACCGTTTTCTGCGGACTACTAAGGCTTCTCTGGGACGACGCTCAACACTGATGCATTAAACTCCGTTTTCTGCGGACTGCTAAGGTTTATCTGGGATGACACTCGACACTGAATCATTAAGCACCGTTTTCTGCGGACTGCTAAGGCTTATCTGGGACGACGCTCAACACTGATGCATTAAACACCGTTTTCTGCGGACTGCTAAGGCTTATCTGGGGCTACACTCAACACTGATGCATTAAACACCGTTTTCTGCGGACTGCTTATGCTTATCTGGGGCGACACTCAACACTGATGCATTCAACACCGTTTTCCCAGGGCGCGGCTCATATAAATAACTTGATTGCGCTGTTTGTCAAATGTAAGTAAATATAGTGCATTATGGGATTTGTACGTTTTGAAATACCTTGTGCCATAATTATACTGATAAGTCCGTCTCTCTGTTGGATACATATACGTTTAAGAATGGTTGGCATTATTATTATATTGATAACTTCGCCTTGCTGTTTGTCATAAATACGATTAGAAAATCCTCTACCAATGACTGTAACGATAAATTCGTCGTGTTGTTTTGCAATTATTGTTGTAGAAATATCTCGTTCGTGTATGGCCTCTGTCTTGGATCTCAACACCGTGCCTAATGTTATGGTTTGTTCATTATTTGAGAAGCGCTCTGGAAAAACAGGGCTTAATGCAGGTCCGTTAAGTGTCAACCAATATTAGTCTGTGCATTCCACGCAGCCTTACCATGGACGACAGATCCTCCTAAATGGAATTGTTCGTGCATTTGATGTCTCTTTATAACGTAATCCATTGTACGCGGAATGTGTCGTCCCTTATTAGCCTGCGCGGACTGCACACGCATCAAGCAACATTTTCTAACACAGCGGCTCATTTTGCCAAGTTGTATTTATCTTTTAATAATGGTTTATTACTTACAAATGGTTAAGAAGTTCTTGTTAATATTGGGTTTTTTCTGGTTGCTTCCTTTTTTCTACATTTTTATAGTAATTATTTTAACGTGCATATGCCAAAATCAAATATTATTTTAATTTGGAAATGAATCAAATTAGTTAACACATGTTAAGAAGAAAACTATTCCGGACACCAAAAAAATTATGAAACATACATCATAAAACAATTGCAAAGATAAAACTAGAAATGACGCAGCAGAGGCCGACGCTTATCCCCACGCCGCATGTTTGCCCCAGGAGGCACCCCAGGGTTGGTAATGGGGCTATGTATAGTTAAGATTGGCCGTATTGTCATAAGAGATGTTCAGTATCAGTTGGAAGTGAATCGGTGTAGAAATGAAGACGTAAATGTAAAATAACATACAACAAGAAATGTGTTTATCAGTAACACAATGCCCCCTCCTGCGCCGCTTTAAATTATTTAAAAAAATTATCGTTTGGCAGGTTCATTACTTACCTCCCTTTAAAGCTTATTACTACCCTTGGAATTGTTTTTTTTACCTTTGACCTTGAAGTATGACCGTGACCTTTACCTTTCACCACTCAAAATATGCAGCTCCATGATATACACATGCATGCCAAATAACAAGTTGCTATCTTCAATATTGCAAAGTTATGGCCAATGCGCCATACCGGGGGCATAAAAATGAGTGAAAATATCTGACCCGGCCCCACCCTTACCCCCATAACTTTTTATCCAGGGGTCAGACGAAAATTCCAAATAGTGCAGGGTCGCACATGTGCTCATAGCTACCATGTGTGTACGTTTGAAGGTTCTTGTGCTTATAGTGTAGGAGGAGATAGTTGCCAGGACGGACGGACAGACAGACGGAAAGACGGCGGAGATAACCACAATATTCCCACGCTTTTGAAAAAGCTTTGGGATAACAACAAGGAACAGAACGATGATTATAACATGTGTAAATGTAAAATAAATGCATTTAAAAACGATTTCGTATACTATGGAAACAAATAGCCGAAAATTAACATAAAATGTTAACCTTTAAACTAAAAACAACAATCACAATAGATATATGTATATCAAGTATCAAAATAGCTATACTATAGAAAGTAAAAACATCAAAATAAAGAATATGTGGCTTAATTAAAGTAACATGTATCATATCTTAAA
Source organism: Dreissena polymorpha (assembly GCF_020536995.1). NCBI lineage: Eukaryota > Metazoa > Mollusca > Bivalvia > Myida > Dreissenidae > Dreissena > Dreissena polymorpha. Next base: position 61,560,173 of record NC_068359.1, read on the forward strand.
TCGGCGACCATTCTATTAAGACAAACACACCGGGGCCCACTCTGGATCAGCAGACGATTTATTGCCTATCTTACGGATGATTCCGGAGATAGTCGATGTATCACGATTGACCGCAGTCGTGTCGTAATTGAGCCCACATTAACTCAACTCTCATAAAACCAGATAAGTCGTGATTAACTAGAAGTCTGTTCAGGTTATTTGCTGTCTGCTGCTTATAATAATCTTAGGGTTGGGAAATGTAGGTTTTAAAAATCGAATGTATTAAGATAGGAAATTAAAATGTAAAAGTTTTTGATCAACAGATCAAAGCCTTCACCGTCATGGATCATCTATTTCTACACGTATGTAGAAGCTAAAAATACAGTTTATATTATAAAAATCATATTATTCTTAACAAATAATTTCTAAATATTGTCATGCTAGATTTTGATTTCAAATAATTTTAGAAGATTGCAGATTTAAAAATATTCTTCACTTTTAGACTTTAGTCTAAGAATCGGCTGTTTGATACGGACCGGGGTCCCAACTTTCATGAAGCACCCCTTTACATACTAGACTCTCGCACGTTCGCCATGGGTGGCGCTGAGGGCTGCAGTGGTTGCATCCAGTTGTAGTAGATGTACGCTGGTGCGTAACTCATGTTGCCCCCAGCATGCCTATCGTCATATTCTTTGGTATTAACCTTGCCGAACATGCACTCCTGGTAAGAGGGCGGAGCTACAAAACATGACATACTGGTTAGAGGGCGGAGCTACAACATACAAATTGGTAAGAGGGCGGAGCTATAAAACATAACATAAATACTGGTAAGACGACGGAGCTACAACATTTAAACTGGTAAGAGGGAGGAGCAACAAAACCTGAATTTGTAAGAGGGCGGAGCTAGGAAACATTCACTTACATTTTTGATAGTGGTAAGAGGGCGGACCTATGCAACATAAACATTCAGTAAGGATACGTTTGAGAGTGCGGAGCTCGATACAGAACATACATTTAGGATCCTGGTGAGTAGGCGGAGCTATAAAACATGCACTGACCTTTTGGAAAGCGTTAATAGTGGGGAGCTAAAAACTGATTTTTTATACTGGTAAGAGGACTAATCAGGGACGACACTTTACGTTCATGCATTAAGCCCATTTTCCCATAGCGAGACTGATATGGATTACACTCTGAGCTTCACACTGAATGCTAACTATCTCAGGCTAAGTTACCTTTTATCAATCAATACTGGATTTATATTTGTAATTAATATAAGTTGTGAGTAAATATTTGACCCTCGTTATGAAAACGGGAAGTGATATGTTAAAACTTAAATCAGAGATCAAATTAATCTTCTGGAGGATCTCTGATTAGCTGTTGACCATGCCTTGCTCATTTTTCTTCTCATGTTTATGAAGATGATTTAAGAAATAGAGGTGCGGGACGGTGAAGTTCAGTTATTCTTTAGTAAAATTGTGTTTGCTTAGATGACGTTTTTATTTTTTACAACATATTATACTTATCTACCAATTTTCAGCTAGGGTAGTGTGTCTGCATAACTTCGCTATTGAAAAAATCGTACACCCTGGTAATGAATAGTAACACGTTTCTAACTTAAGTAAACTCGTGTTTCCTGACGTATTAATCTTATTTATATGCTGTTTAATACAACAGAAAAGGTAAGCTATAATATAATGTAATGTAATTACACGATATGTGTACTTATCATTCTATATTAAAATGTTATTCAATGCTCGCAAAGTCACAAACAAATATAACTTACGCATTTCTTTCGACCGTCGGTAAAGTTTAATTTAATTAACAATTGGTATTGATTGACGGTGGCTGAACTTAAAGACAGACTGATACATAGAGAACTGTTCACTGAAATATGTTCTGCCATTTATCACAACATAATCCAAGTCAAAAATAATGTTCAAATCAACAGGATACATTCATGTACGGTACACAAGATATTTTAGTAAGTCTAACGACTATCCCCGGAAAATACATTGGGGATGTCCATAACTTAAAGATATAAGTACGATCTCTTCATACATTTTTCATAATATAATAATTAAACAAAAAAATAAAAGCAAACCAAATCTGGTAGAATTTTCTATTAGAATATTATTTAAATTCAGTTCCACACTTCCATATTCCGACGAAAATTGACACTCATTGTTCTGTGTAGTTCAATTGTTCTGCATTTGCATTTTAAACTTGTGTGGGCATGAAGTCGACTAGATTTTATTCTGTTTTGTCCCAATATTAAGCATGCATTGACGAAATTATAGCCCGTGCAGTTAACTATTTATTTTTATTTTTTGGAAAGCCGCAAACACGCGCAATGCAATTTTTTTTTCATAGTGGTATTTAATATTTATGGGGTTATTTTGCCATTGTCTTTTTGTTACACGAATTATTTAATTTACTGTGCTTCATTCACAATCTGAATCACTCGCGAATAATAATGGTTTAGTTTAGTTTAAACCTATATATGTTTGCTCGATTTCATCCAAACCATCAGGTTTTTTTAAAAGCTTTCGATTGCGTCTCAAATGGGAGTTTTGAAAATCTGTTCAGTGTGAAAGTTTAACTCAACATAACTTTTCTGAGATCTGTCGGGATCTTCAAAGACTGGTCGTTATCACGTGGAATGCTTCGTTTTAAACTCATTTTGATATTCGCTTATCTTTTAAACTCACCTGAGTACAACGTGCTTTTGGTGTGCCTGTGTGATCGCCTTTTGTTCATCGCTCGTCGTCAGCATTAACCTCGTTAATACTCTCGAGGCAACATGTATTGTCCAACCTAAATGAAACTTGGTCATAACATTTCTGCCGATGATAGCTTGGCTGAGTTCGAAACTGGATCACGTGAGGTCAAAACTATATCACATATATAAATAAGGAATATGCAAAATTTTGTAAGTGTCCACTGTGGCCTTGACTTTGATTCAAAACGTCATCTTAACATAATGATTATGTCTGTCAATTTATTCAGGAATCCCTGCATGCAAGGCAACGTGATGAGCGAACATAAACATTTATTTTCATATGCGTTCATGGAATATACAAAATATCAAAGTGTCCACTGTGACCTCAATCCTAAATCGTTCAACATGTTGTTGTTGTGTTTTGCAAGCGACTGATAATTTGAGCAAATTAATTACATGTGTTTGTAATTTCGAAATCCTATCGTTCATAACGAAGTTATTTTACAGAAACGAGCATATGCTTTCACTATTAACACATAAGGAATAAGCAAACACTTCAATTGTCCACTGTTACATTGACATTGAAGCGAGCGACTATTTGCTATGATGATCATTACAGACAATGTATTTTGACAAGCCATAATGCACGGCAAAGTTATGAGTGAACATGTACTGTCAGTGTAACGCAAAAAACGCCAAGGTCCACTGTACCATTGACATCAAAGCAAGAGGAATGGTGGTTCAACGAGACACGTCGTCTTGCTTTGCTGATCATTACAGACAATTTGTTTCGAAATCCCACCATGTAGGTAAGCACAATTTGCCCTTCCTCTATCATGACAGATGCATAAACAAACTTATCGTTGTTATCGTTGTTAAAATAACTGAATACGAATCACAAAATTCTTCCTCTGTCGAATAGAGATACAACTATAAAAACATAACACGATATTTTTCTTATCCTCACGTTTTACTTACCAGGGATTGATGTAGTTCCAACTACATGTCACACATGTTTGCAAAAATGAGGCAGCGTGTCGTGCGGACGCAACTTTAGGATGTTAAATACATTAGATCAGAGTTAAAAGCCAAACGTACAGATGTCAGGAAGCAATATGCATCGTGTATGTAACTATGAATTTTCAAACTATACTAGGCATGTTAACGAATTTAAAGTTAGGCCAAACTAATATGCGCGGTATCGCAACGAATACTTTCCCTTCACTAGTATTTCTGCCATTTACTGTGTAAGTTGTGTTGTTCAAAATGCTACGGATTTGGCACTTAAACGATTTATAACAATTAAAAAATAAATAATTGACTAATTTTCAGCTTGATATCATACGTTCTAATCAACTTAAAAATAATCTTACGGAAAAAAAGATTTAATGAAAGGTTGCGTACAGTCGAGTGCATACATATGTCTAAAGAAGTGCAGGTTAAATGAAATCTACACTCGTAAGGTTTATGTCAACAATACTAACACATAATATACAGACCAAACCGTTAATGAAATATCTTTACATGCGAACTGTAATCTCATGCTTAAATAAGTTTATTTATTTTTTTTGTATTACAAAGTATCAATATGAACACACTGAAAACAGGATAACTATTAGACAAGCATACATTGTTGGATACCTCCCGTGTGTCCTCTCTTATTAAAGCTTAGAATACCATAAATAATCAACGAATTCTTAGTAAAATATTTCGTGTAATAAAGATTTCCCATCAACATTAGTGTTCCTTATAGCAATAGCCAAAATGAAAAGGATAAATGAGTGCTCAGCTATAGTGCCTGATCAGTTAACATTACACTGAAGCAATTTAACCCATTAATGCCTAGTGGACTCTCCCATCCTTCTAAATTGGATTAAAAAAATCCAAAATTAGGGATGTCTAGTATATTTATTTCTATATTAAGAATACTTCTTACAGAAATTCCTTTAAGCAAACAGCGCAGACCCTGATGAGACGCCGCATCATGCCGCGTCTCATCTGGGTCTACGCTGTTTGCCCAAGCCTTTTTTATAGACGCTAGGCATACATGGGTTAAACTTGTAATGATATTAACGTCAAAGCCTCACGTCAGATAAAAGAATTACATTTCAATTCAATGAAAATATTTTATTTTTATTTATACAAAATAAAATGGAGAAATACCCATCAAATCAGTTCAAACATATCGAGTTTTATGGACAAATTTGGAAATGAATCAAGTTGGTTAACACATATCAAGAAGAAAACTATTCCGGACACCAACAAAAATAATGAAACATACATCATAAAACAATTGCAAAGATAAAACTAGAAATGGCGCGGCAGAGGCCGACGCTTATCCCTACGCCGCATGTTTGCCCCAGGGGGCACCCCAGGGTTGGTAATGGGGCCATGCATAGTTGAGATTGGCCGTATTGTCATAAGAGATGTTCGGTATCAATTGGAAGTGAATCGGTGTAGAAATGAAGAAGTTAATGTAAAATAACATAATACAAGAGATGTGTTTATCAGTAACACAATGCCTCCTCCTGCGCCGCTTTAATTAATTTTATTTTTTATATCATTTGGCAGGTTCATTACTTACCTCTCTTTAAAGCTTATTACTTCCCTTGGATTATTTTTTTACCTTTGACCTTGAAGTATGACCGTAACCTTTACCTTTCACAACTCAAAATATGCAGCTCCATGAGATACACATGCATGCCAAATATCAAGTTGCTATCTTCAATATTGCAAAGTTATGGCCAATACACCATACCGGGGGCATAAAAATGAGTGAAAATCTCTGCCCCAGCCCCACCCCAACCCCCATAGCTTTTGATCCAGGGGTCAGATCAACATTCCTTATTCCTTAAAGTGCTTATAGTGTAGGAGGAGATAGTGGCCGGGACGGACGGACAGACAGTCGGAAAGACGGCGGAGATAACCACAATATTCCCACGCTTTTCAAAAAGCGTGGGAATAACAACAAGGAACAGAACGATGATTATACCATGTGTAAATGTAAAATAAATGCATTTGAAAATGATTTCGTATACTATGGAAACAAATAGCCGAAAATTAACATAAAATGTTAACCTTTAAACTAAAAACAACAATCACAATAGATATATGTATATCAAGTATCAAAATAGCTATACTATAGAAAGTAAAAACATCAAAATAAAGAATATGTGGATTAATTAATATAACATGTATAATATCTCAAATCGGTGACCATTCTATTAAGACAAACACACCGGGGCCCACTCTGGATCAGCAGACGATTTATTGCCTATCTTACGGATGATTCCGGAGATAGTCGATGTATCACGATTGACCGCAGTCGTGTCGTAATTGAGCCCACATTAACTCAACTCTCATAAAACCAGATAAGTCGTGATTAACTAGAAGTCTGTTCAGGTTATTTGCTGTCTGCTGCTTATAATAATCTTAGGGTTGGGAAATGTAGGTTTTAAAAATCGAATGTATTAAGATAGGAAATTAAAATGTAAAAGTTTTTGATCAACAGATCAAAGCCTTCACCGTCATGGATCATCTATTTCTATACGTATGTAGAAGCTAAAAATACAGTTTATATTATAAAAATCATATTATTCTTAACAAATAATTTCTAAATATTGTCATGCTAGATTTTGATTTCAAATAATTTTAGAAGATTGCAGATTTTAAAATATTCTTCACTTTTAGACTTTAGTCTAAGAATCGGCTGTTTGATACGGACCGGGGTCTCATGGAGCACCCCTTTACATACTAGACTCTCGCACGTTCGCCATGGGTGGCGCTGAGGGCTGCAGTGGTTGCATCCAGTTGTAGTAGATGTACGCTGGTGCGTAACTCATGTTGCCCCCAGCATGCCTATCGTCATATTCTTTGGTATTAACCTTACCGAACCGAACATGCACTCCTGGTAAGAGGGCGGAGCTACAAAACATGACATTTTGGTTAGAGGGCGGAGCTACAACATACACATTGGTAAGAGGGCGGAGCTATAAAACATAACATAAATACTGGTAAGACGACGGAGCTACAACATTTAAACTGGTAAGAGGGAGGAGCAACAAAACCTGAATTTGTAAGAGGGCGGAGCTAGGAAACATTCACTTACATTTTTGATAGTGGTAAGAGGGCGGACATATACAACATAAACATTCAGTAAGGATACGTTTGAGAGTGCGGAGCTCGATACAGAACATACATTTAGGATCCTGGTGAGTAGGCGGAGCTATAAAACATGCACTGACCTTTTGGAAAGCGTTAATAGTGGGGAGCTAAAAACTGATTTTTTATACTGGTAAGAGGTCTGAACTAGAAACATGAACAGCCTTTTTGAATACTTATAAGAGTGCCGAGCTAAAAGACATAAACATACATTTTTGATACTGACAAGAGGAAATAGCTAGAGACAAGAACACACGTTTTGCCACTGGTAAGAAAAAGGAGCGAGAAACTTGAACATATATTTTGGATACGGGTAAGGGGCGAAGAACAGACGGTTTGGAAACTAGTTAGAGCCAAGTGTTTTAGCAGGCAATTGATGATGATAATGATGATTTTGATGATGATAATGATACTTAACAAAAACTGATATATTTAATACTGAGGGTGGAGCAATAAACATGAACTTAAATTTTGGATACTTGAAAGAGGACGGAGCTGGAAAACACTAACAGGCATTTTGGATACTTGTTAGACGGAAAGAGGGCGGAGCTAAAACAAGAACACACATTTTGGATACTTATAAGAGGGTGGAGCTACAAAACATAAACTGTTATATTCAATTTATATATAAAGGTTTGCATATTATTCATTTGAATATCTAACATTTATTATCTAAATTGGATGAATTCGTGTTAACTTACACGACAATAGTTCTTAAGATACAGTAGGCTTTTGAGAAAAAAAATTAAATGATAAATGGAGATTATTACAATATCCATTTCCGGTTACAGCTTTAACAGACGTGATAGGGCTATTTCTGCTGGAGGCGGTATAATAGTTTATATTAAAGATAACATCTCTTGTGTACGTAGACATGATTTAGAAGGTGACGATATTAAATCTATTTGGCTACAAACCAACAATTTAAAGTACAAACCATATCTAATTAACTTTGTTTATCGCCCACCAAATAGCGCTCAATCTTGGATTGACTCATTTAAACAGATAAATAAAGCAGACATGGTAGATTGTAATTTGTATATGACCGGGTATTTTAATGTTCAATATTTAAGCCATATCATATTTAACAATAATAAATGGGAAAAAAACTTATCACTGATTTTAATTTAAAACAACATTTGTTTTTTCAAACAAGAGTGTCTGAACGTTCATCATCAATATTTGACCATTTGTATTCAAAATATGACAACATTTTTTAGGTAATCATACCATAACTAGGCATAAGTGACCATTACCAAGAAGTTTTTATTTTAAGCGTCAAAGGTAAAATTGTTAAGACAGATGATCATAAAATTATTAAGTACAGATGTTTTAACAAATTTCTGGAAATCAATTTTCAAAACGACTTAGCAAATGTTTATTTTGATATAGTTGAAACAATAGAGGATACTAATGAGGCATTTCAAGTATTTGATAACATATTAAACTCAGTTCTTAATAAGAATGCCCCTATCAAATATAAAAAAAAGTGAAGAGATTACAACAACCTGGTTGTTACAACGAAAACGTAAAAAACACAGGTCTTAAAGGGATAAATATAAACGTGAATCTAATTTGCCACACTATAGGTTGCGGCGTAATAAATGTAACAGTAAAATCAAAATGGCTAAAAAAGAATATTTTTCGAATGCGGTACAAAACAAAACAAGTACGAAATCGCTCTAGAAAACTATTGAATTAACATCAAATGAACACGAAGAATCCTCTATTTTGCCAAACGTAATAAGGAAGAATGATCAGATAATATCTGGTAAAACAAATGTAGCTAATGCACTTAATGACCACTTTGTTGACATATCGAAATTTAAAAGACTGAATTCACTGAACACGATTTAAACTCACTGAATACATATCTAGATGCTAAGCTTGATTCTTAGCATTTCTCTGTTCAGTTTTTGATTTCCTTAGAAGTTAGTACTTTAATTGATCAACTACATTAAAACAAATCTGCTGGGGCTGATGGTATAGGGCCCAGTATTATAAAACTTTGCAAATAATTCATAATTCAACCAATCACTGCTCTTATAAATACCTGTATATCACATGGAACCTTTCCAGACATTCTTAAAATTGCAAACATTATACCTTTATACAAGGGGGGATCGGTAAAAGATCCACATAATTATAGACAAACATCATTTTTACCTACTACATCTAAAATATTTGGAAAGCATATAGCTAAACAATTGCATATATATCTAGAATCTACAGTCTATTGAACAAAACTCAGTCGGATTTTCGCAAATATCATTCTTGTCAAACAGAATTGATTAATATAATTGATTCATGGCTTAAACAAATTGATAATGGAAATCTGATAGGTACACTTTTCTTGGATTTAAAAAAAGCATTTGATCTTGTGGACCATATGGTTCTTTTATACAAATTAAAACTTCATCATTTTAATGATAGGTCATGCGACCTATTTTCTTCATATCTCCGCAATCGAGTTCAGTATATCAAAGCAAAAAACAATGCCTCTACTTGTAAAAGCATAATTGCTAGTGTTCGCCAAGGACCTTTTTTGGGACCTCTTCTATTTCTTATTTACGTTAATGATCATTCGCTAAATCTTACGTGTAATTCTGCAATTTATGCTGATGATACAACATTGAACACTGTGTGAACAAATATTCAAACAGTTCAAAATAAGCTACAAAAAAATCTTTCGATTGTAAATGAATGGTGCAAAACTAATAACATTAGAGCTATAACGATTCGGTTCGATGCATCGAAAAACCGGTTCAACGCCGCCGATTCGATTTCGATACCAATATGGCCAATTTCGATTCGATTCACTGCAATCCCGGTTGATCCGCATTTTAAACCTTACTTTCCGAATCCGTCGTCTAAACGTTCTTGTCATTTGTAATACGTATTGTGATTGGTCAATCCAATAAGCCATCAAATGAATGAATGAATAACATGCTGAGCATTTCATCAGCAGGTAAAATGGCTTCTTCAACCACGCCGAAAGACGCACCGTCAAAATTAAAATCAAAAGTATGGTAACATTTCGGGTTTCGCAAAGGTTCTGATGTAAAGGCAACTTGCAAAAAGTGTTTTGTTGACGTAAGTTACCCATATGGTTTGTTTACTAAACTGTGTGCATTCTGCTAAGAAGTCAACTGGATGTTGTTAATATACTTACATTTTTTTTCTGTTAAACGCATGTGATACATTGTGCATTTTATGTTATTTAAGAATAAATAAACAGGATGTTTTGTTCAATAAATTTGTTACTTATAAAACAATGTTGCATTTTTAAATTGTATTTCAAAAATTAAACACTTTAAATGTACAACATAATAAGTTAATAACAAATTCCAAACATATTTATTCATGAAAAAGTTTGTAAAATAAGCAGCAAATAGTTTAATTCGAATCGAATCGAAAATAATCAAATCGGACCATTTGGTATCGAAATCGAATCGAATCGAATGATGGGTGAATCGTTACAGCTCTAAATAACATGATTATTAATCCACTAAAAACTACTTGTATGGTATAAGTGTCGTAATGGAAAGCTAAAAAATTAACAAATCTAAAACTTAAAATTTCAGATATGGTGATCAAAACAGTAAATTGTCAAAAACTTTTTGGCCTTTATATTTACAATACTCTATCTTGGAAACTACACATGAACATAGTTTGTTAAAATGTCGTCTCGGATGTTTCTTCTGCAAAAAATAAAACCATATTAAACCCTGGAAATGCGTTAGCTCTTCTATAATGGTTATATCTGGTAATCTCACCTATATCCGATTACGCATGCGTTACCTGGAGTTCAGCGGCCAAAACAGAAATTAATATAATAGTCAAAATACAAAAGCGTTGTGGTGCACATATTTTAAATAAAAAGTACAACACCATTTCAAAAACCATATTTAAAGATCTAAAATGGTTGACTTTCGAACAGCGTAATCAATTTAAAGCTTGTGCGAATACCCAAAACAAACTATTTCAAACGGTCCTTTGGATATTCTAGCGCAAAAATTTGGAATTCGTTACCCCAATCTTTACGTCAAACAAACAACTTAATAACATTCAAGAACAAAATAAAGGCTTATCTTTCTACCACACTTTATGAAATAAACTGAACATGCTTCATGTTTTTCTAGTAAATAACCTTAGTTTAATGTTTGAATACTGTTCTTGCATAAATGGTAATTGTAGTTTTATGTCTGTCATTTGTTTTCAATTATGATATATATCATTATAAGTGTGCATGCATATATGATTATTTATTATTTGTTCTTATTGCTCAAGAAAAAATATGATGTATTTGTTGTACATTGTATTATGTAAGAAGAAATGTATTATATAGATTGCATATTATGTAATTTCAACCGATGTATTTCTTAACAAGTCTATCTTCTTTAAATAAAGATTTTATTACATGTGTTATTATTATTATTATAATAATTATTATTATTATTATTATTAGTAGTAGTAGTAGTAGTAGTATGTCATTGAAGACCCTTAACAGAGCCAACAAACACAAAGAGAAATTTTGCACACGGTCATGGCGACGGGACAACAAAAATAAAGTCTAATGAAGGATAATATCATTAAGGCAGAATGATGTACTTAAACCCTTTCCCACTCTGAAGCGCATTCTTATCTGATTGTTGTGCATAAGAATAACAAATTAAAGATCTTTTTACATATATTCAAGTTTTGAAGCCTAAATGTCCAACCTTAAGATACTGATAAGCCGCAAACGGCATTAGACCTGAACAGCATTTGAATTACTCGTTGTCTGTTCTGGTTTTATGCTGGTTGCATGCAGCCACTTTCACTTTGCTTCCGAGTGGGAAAGAATTAACACTGAAAACGGAACTTACGCAGATTAAATGGAAGGGATGCTCCTGACGGCTGCCCGTATGGTTGCTGAGTGACTACAGGGTCCGGAGACGGCCACATTGAGGGCATGTACATCTGTACCGTGGATTGCAAGGGGATGGTGCCAATAGTTATAGGTATAGCCAGTTCCAGGTCGAACGGTATGCCAACAACGTCCACTTTAAACTGGGGAAAATATGTGATTGTATATTTAATACATTTGTTGTAAATGTGTACAGATATGTGCAAGTTTTAAACGAATACGTAAACAAATTGGCATACATAAGAAAAGTAATAGGGTATTATAGCAAACGTATTCTCCTTCAATATTTATGCAGTCAAGTATTAAATGTGCGTTGTTAGACTAATAGAATACAGGAATTTAAAAACGCTGAATATTCTATTGTGAAATATACTATAGATACCATCATTTGTATTGTGCAACGGACTTTGGCTTCCACCAACGTTAATTCGGTATCATGTTTCTTTATATTAAACTCCCTTGTCCTGACAAGTGGTGTGTTGTTTTAAACATTAGTTAATACTCGGTTTAGCTCACGTTTATACAAGTATATATACACAATCATAAAACGGTTGAGCCTGATTTCGCATATAACAATCCAAGAACATGATGATACGTTTGAACAACCACCTCCACAAAATATTGAATGAAGATAAGAGCACATCCGGGAAGAGTGGACGGCGGCAGGGCAGGTATCTGGAATTGTTCATTCACCCACGCGTCACTTCCGCCCCCACTGACCGGGCCATGCTTCATGACGACGCAGTGTGACTTGGAGCGTGTCTCGCAGCCACTGTATGTCCGGTAGGTAGTTAGCTGTAAATATACTCTGAACTACTTATCTGAAGGTATGCTACATACTGACAGACAACTGATTTAACTGAAAACAATGAAAGGACCATATCTCAGAATGCTGCGACTCTGTCGTGCATTCAACGCAACAGCATAAGCTAGTACCTATCAAAGAATTACTGTACAGTGCTTTTTTCCACCATTTTTGGAATGGGGCCGGGTCCTTTTGGATTGGGAAAAATAGCGTCGTTTTGACTTAAGTTGGAAAAACAAGTGATTTTTTGACTATCAAATGCCTTACCCTAACTCTATGAATTCTACTTTCGTTTTTACCGGAACTTCACCGAAAGTGACTAAATATTGACACAGCATTGCCGTCGCTTATTGTTAAAATTGAAGACGAAAACTGTTTTTAAACTTTTAATATTGTACATCAACAATAGAACGGGAAAAATAATATTTACATGACGATTAAACAATTACATGACAAATAAGTTAGATCTATAAATAATTTAAGCTGAACTTAAACGTAGTATTTATATAGCGAACACGTGCTTTAATATTGTACATCAATAATAGAACGAGAAACATAATATTTACATGACGACAAAACAATTACATGACAAAACAGTTAGATCAATAAATAATTTAAACTGAAATTAAACGTATTATTTACATAGCGAACACATGCAAACAAAACACCGTTGCCACATTTAAAAGTCACTCGGATCGGCGTCACTGGGCACAGGAACATTGTTCTTATTTAAAACAGTGGTTGAGAATATGCGCTCAGATGGCACAGAGGTTGCAGGTACAGAAAGAACACTCCTAAAAACATACGCGACTTTCGAAAATTCGCTCTCGTGACGTTTCCACCAGTCAAGCGGTTTAGCGTTTGGCTCCATTTTTCAAGCAAATATCTCTGAAGTTCGTCAGAATTCTCTTGCTCGGTTGAACTATACACTAGAAAGGTGTTGATTTCGCGGTTTCCGTTGAAGTCGGGTTATAGCGTTTATCAAGTTCACCACTTATTGTCTTCTTGACGCGCGAGATCAGAGAACTGTCTGTGTCCTCAACCACTAAGCACGTGTTAATTAATCCACACACCATAGGATAGATCACAGAACATGATACATCACTTTGACTGCACATGTACGCGGTCGCGTCAGTTAACACACTGAGATACTTCGAAAGTTCAGAAACAACTTTCCACTCGTAATCCTTCAAAAACAACACAGCGTCATTTTTCTTCGTGAATTTCCCGTCAAGCATACTGTCCGTCACTACGCGCCGTTGTTCGTGCAGCCTTTCAAGCATAAGCTGCGTGGAGTTCCAACGCGTGAGCACGTCCTGCATTAACACGTGCTCCTTTTCGCCCAACACCTGTTGTCGTTTTTTCATTTCCGCAGATAACGTTGTTGAATGCTTGAAGTGACCAACAAGCTTCCTACACCTCGCGATTGTCTTGGATAAGGATGCGAGCTCCAGAGCAGGCTTAACACATAACTGTAAAGTATGTCCAAAGCAACCTAGATCTCCCCACTCATCGCACTTATCACCGGCACATTCCATGTTACGCGCGTTGTCATGAGCACAAGTGTCTATCTTCCCGCCTAAACCGAACTAGGAAACACAGTCAGTTAACCTATTCGCGAGGTTTTCACCAATATGACGCTCTGGCCTAGTGAGCAGCACATTTGATTTCATATCCCAATCACTGTTTATGTGGTGTTCATTTACTGTAATATAACTTTCCGTGGAGTTGGAAGTCCAAGTGTCAGTTGTGATTGAGGCTGACTGCACGGACGCGAGTTCTGAGGTTAACACTTCCTTTTCACTTTCGTATTTGTGTACGATACGCGAGCGCACTGTATTCCTACAGGGCACTTTATAATCCGGTGCAACAATTTGCATCAGGTTACGGAAACCTTCACCTTCAACAATACTTAATGGCACATAATCCTTCACTATCATGTCCGCAATAGCACATGTAATCCGTTCACTTTCGGAAGCAGACACTTTCTTAGGCGTACTCAAAAACGATGACATTGACGACTGTTTCTTTGAGTCCCCAGCATCATTCGAAGATGCCGAAGATGGATGTTTGTTATTAATATTAAATTTTAAATATTACATCTTCTAAGGTTTAAGTTAAAGAGCTTGATGGGAGATGAACTAAATGTTGAGACTTAATTAAAAAAAATATTTAAAATGGTGCTAACCTTCAATTGGACTTGTTTAGGTCCACTTTAGGAAAAATATATACTTTTTTTCCATTTGAACTGGCTCCTTTCACAGGCCACAAATTTTAATGAAAAAAAACTGCTGTAAGATCATTTACATTCGTCAAAATCAAGTTTCGTAGTTTTTCAAAACTGACTTTTTTGTGGACAAGTCAATGCGTTGATTTCAGATTTTGGAAACTCGAGAAATTCGCATCGGTCATTTTCTGATGTGTTTATGTTTAACTCGTGGATCGGTCAACGCATAACGAAAATTAATGTCCCGCGAATACTAATGATTTTACAGTTGTTTTAGCTTATTGACAGAGGAACATGTAACCAAAGCGCATGCAAAGCAAAGACCCTTACGACGTATGTCGGCTGATGACCGAAAATGACTTCGTCCTTAGGGAATATGCCAAAGGGTGTTCTGACAAAACTACAGATGTTTTTAAAAAACTCTCCGAAATTCAACTGGCGAACTCGCACAATAACCGACCAGAGCGATTGATGACCTGTCAAACGTACTGACCCTAGTTGGCAAGCGTAACGACAACAGAACCTAGTTGGCATGCGTATCGACAACAGACCCTAGTTGGCATGCGTATCGACAACAGACCCTAGTTGGCATGCGTATCGACAACAGACCCTAGTTGGCATGCGTATCGACAACAGATCCTAGTTGACATGCGTATTGATAACAGACCCTAGTTGGCATGCGTATCGACAACAGACCCTAGTTGGCATGCGTATCTACAACAGACCCTAGCTGGCATGAGTATCGACAACAGAACCTAGTTGGCATGCGTATCGACAACAGACCCTAGTTGGCATGCGTATCGACAACAGATCCAAGTTGGCATGCGTATCGACAACAGACCCTAGTTGGCATGCGTATCGACAACAGATCCTAGTTGGCATGCGTATCGACAACAGACCCTAGTTGGCATGCGTATCGACAACAGACCCTAGTTGGCATGCGTAACGACAACAGACCCTAGTTGGCATGCGTATCAAACATTTTTTTATAAACAAGAACTTAACAAAAACATGTTATATTTATGTATATTTATGAGAAAAATGGGCTGAATGCATGTGCGTAAAGTGTCGTTCTTAATTAGCCTGAGACGTCCGAACCACATTAACCGCGTTTATGGAATTTTTCGTTTATATAAAGTCTCTTCAAAAAGAAACTCCAGTTAACGCGGAAAGTGTATTCCCTGATTAGCCTGTGCGGAATGAATAGGCTAATCTGGAATGACACTTTTCGCGCATAAATTAAACCCTGTTTTCCAAAAGCATGGCTAAATTATAAAACCAAGTTTAACAACACTTAAACTTAATATACTGATTGGACAGGCTTAAATTGGGATACATATTTACGCACAGGCTAAGTAAAGGCTTACCATTTCAAGGCAAATCTGTGACTTAGCAACACCTCTGCCCGTCCCATCCTGGAATTCCGCGTTCACGACCACCCACTCTCCGGGCACATACCCAGTCTTGTCAATCCTCAGAGTGGCCTTTATAGGCGTGGTTTCACAGCAGCAGCAACACACCGTCTTGGAGTCAGAAACCTTGACTCGGCTTGCCTGGACATACCATTGTGGAACATAAGTGTGCGGTGTATATTACGAGGTAAGTACGTTTATTTAGCGAGGCTTTGGATATATTATCATCTACCTTTCGCGACCGATTAAGATTTTCATGCCCAGAAAGTGCAATGATTACTTATTGAAACAGAACTTGAACTACATTTAAGTTGATTTAACGCATCCGTCTCATGGCCGATACATATTTGCTTGCCTACTGACATACCATTGTTGAACATAATTGTGAGGTAGAGAATACCTGACCCGTAGACACCAACCATTTCTTAGACTTAAGTCTAAGAATCAAGAATATTCTTGAATTTGGAATTGCGTTAATTATACCCCCACAAACGAAGTTTAAAGGGGTATATAGGAGTGAGCTTTTCGGTCTGTCGGTCGGTCCGTATTAAGTGTCTGCTCTCTAATTTAAGTTGTTTTCATCCGATCTTCACCAAACTTGGTCAGATGTTGTATCTAGATGATGTCTAGGTCAAGTTCGAATATGGGTCATGCCGGGTAAAAAACTAGGTCACGGGGTCACTCAGTACGTTTTACACATTCAGCATGGTGTCCGCTCTCTATTTCAAGTAGTTTTCATCCGATCTTCACCACACTTGGTCAGAAGTTGAATCCAGATGATGTGTAGGTCAAGTTCAAACATGGGCCATGCAGGGTCAAAAACTAGGTCACGGGTCACGAAGTGCGTTTTAAACATTGAACATGGTGCCCTCTGTTTTTTATGAAGAAAACATGCAAAATAATATTTGTCAATGCGGCATTGGGTGTATTCGTCACGTCTGTGACAAAGCTCTAGTTTTGACTGAACATTTGCATTGACCGCCTCTATCTACACCTTTCTCCACATAGAACATTCTGTTAAGGAAAAAATCAACAGTGGCATTCTCTACATATGTAACGGGTGGTTCTAAGACTATTCTGTACTAAATGTAGAATGGGTTGGACTAGACATATAATTGGTGAACATTATTGTGACGTAGATATCACTAAGGCTCCATAGGTCATTGCCGGCTCAGGTACTAATTAAAAGTACCCCGGGAACTCTTTAGTATACTGCAACACACCACAAATACAGAAAATCCTATTAGATGCATCCGGTCATACCCCGGAGTACTTCATAGTATATTGTCCTTACTCTGAAGTACACCTAAGTAGTATCTGAACCGACAATGACCAATCAAGCATACTAGCTTATTATGTTTATAAAGAGCGATGTTTAGAAAACCTGAACCGACACTTTCAGATAGATGTGGCGTAGTGAATATGGTGTCCGCCTAGCTACCGGGAGGTCAAGGGTTTAATCTCCACTGTGAAAGCGTTAAGACAATGGTTCCACCCTGGGCACGGAATCGAAAGCTTTTCAATAAACCATATGATTTTGATGCAATCGAGCAAACATATATAGGTCTAAACTAAACTAAACCATTATCATTCGCGAGTGATTCAGATTGTGAATGGAGCCCAGTAAATTAAATAATTCGTATAAAAACAATGACATGCAGAAATAACCCCATAAAATATTAAACACCACAATGAAAATACAAATGATACATTGCGCGTTTATGCGGATTTCCAAAAAATACAAATAAATGTAAGTTAATTGCACTGGCTATTATTTCGTCAAAATACAGGATTAATTTTGGGATTAACCCGAATATAATCTTCTCTGCTTCATGCCCACACAAGTTTAAAATGAATATTCAGAAAAATTGAACTACAGAGAACAACGAGCGTCAATTTGCATCGGAATATGGAAGTTTCGAAATGAATTTAAGTAATATTTTTGGGGGTATATGCACGTTAAAAATAGTTACTATAAAAATGTAGAAAAAAGGAAATAACCAGAATAAAAAACGTATATACATAAGAACTTCTTAACCATTTCTAAGACATAAACCGTGTTTAAAACATTTCTAAGTCATAAACCATGTTTAAAAGATTAACAAATCATGGCAAAATGAGCCGCTGTTTTCGAAAACTATGCTTAATGCGTGTGCAGTCCGCACAGGCTAATAAGAGACGACACATTCCGCATACAATGGATAACGTTATAAAGAGACATCCATTACATGAACAATTCTATTTAGGAGGATATGTCGCCCCTGGCGATGCTGCGCCGATTGCACAAGCTAATATTGGGCGACACTTTACGGACAAGCATTAAGCCTTGTTTTCCCAGAGCGCGGATACAATATTAAACACACCACAACATTAGGCCACGTGTTGAGATCCAAGACAGAGGCCACCGTGAACAGAGTCTTATACTCGGGATCGGACTTCCATGGAATTTCAATTGTAGCCTTCAACCAGTAGCGCACATATCCGCGGCGGTGGATGGGGTCCTCAAGCGAACCAGGAATTCCGAATGGAAGTACGAACTCAAACGGGTACGAATAATTCCCAGCAGGTAGTATGGTTTCCTCACGTGCTGAAAGACGTTCGTTGTTTTTTTTTACATTTGTTTACACATTTAATTATGGTGTATCAATACATTTTGTGCGTGTGTGTAAAAAACACTCACTTGAAGAAATGAACAGGTTAATAATTTGGCGAATTAACGTATACACAAAATGAATATAATTCGATGTTAGGCAATACACGAACGAGATAATTCTACACACACATTTGCAAAACAGCACGACGGATTAATAGTTTCAGTCATCAGACGAGGTATTTCTAAACGTATTAATGACAAACAGAAAGGTGAAGTTTTTAATATAATAATATAACCAACCGATACCAAACGTATATGTAGCAAACAGGAAGACGGACTAATCAAATTAATTATGGCACAAGGTATTTTAAAACTTACAAATCCCATAATGCACTATATTTACTTGCATTTGACAAACAGCGCAATCTAGTATTTAATATGAATCGCGCTCTGAGAAAACGGTGTTAATTGCATCAATGTTGAGCGTCGTCCCAGATAAGCCTTAGCAGTCCGCAGAAAACGGTGTTTAATGCATCAGTGTTGAGTGTCGCCCCAGATAAGCCTAAGCAGTCCGCAGAAAACGGTGTTTAATGCATCAGTGTTGAGCGTCGTCCCAGATAAGCCTTAGCAGTCCGCAGAAAACGGTGTTTAATGATTCAGTATTGAGCGTAGTCCCAGATAAGCCTAAGTAGTCCGCAGAAAACGGTGTTTAATGCATCAGTGTTGAGTGTCGCCCCAGATAAGCCTTAGCAGTCCGCAGAAAACGATGTTTAATGCATCAGTGTTGAGCGTCGTCCCAGATAAGCCTTAGCAGTCCGCAGAAAACGGTGTTTAATGCATCAGTGTTGAGCGTCGTCCCAGATAAGCCTTAGCAGTCCGCAGAAAACGGTGTTTAATGATTCAGTATTGAGTGTCATCCCAGATAAGCCTTAGTAGTCGGCAGAAAACGGTGTTTAATGCATCAGTGTTGAGTGTCGCCCCAGATAAGCCTTAGAAGTCCGCAGAAAACGGTGTTTAATGCATCAGTGTTGAGTGTCGCCCCAGATAAGCCTTAGAAGTCCGCAGAAAACGGTGTTTAATTCATCAGTGTTGAGTGTCGTCCCAGATAAGCCTTAGTAGTCCGCAGAAAACGGTGTTTAATGCATCAGTATTGAGCGTCGTCCCAGATAAGCCTTAGAAGTCCGCAGAAAACGGTGTTTAATGCATCAGTGTTGAGCGTCGTCCCAGATAAGCCTTAGTAGTCCGCAGAAAACGGTGTTTAATGATTCAGTGTTGAGTGTCGTCCCAGATAAGCCTAAGCAGTCCGCAGAAAACGGTGTTTAATGCATCTGTGTTGAGCGTCGTCCCAGATTAGCCTTAGTAGTCCGCAGAAAACGGTGTTTAATGATTCAGTGTTGAGTGTCGTCCCAGATAAGCCTTAGTAGTCCGCAGAAAACGGTGTTTAATGCATCAGTGTTGAGCGTCGTCCCAGATAAGCCTTAGTAGTCCGCAGAAAACGGTGTTTAATGATTCAGTGTTGAGTGTCGTCCCAGATAAGCCTTAGCAGTCCGCAGAAAACGGTGTTTAATGCATCAGTGTTGAGTGTCGTCCCAGATAAGCCTTAGTAGTCCGCAGAAAACGGTGTTTAATGATTCAGTGTTGAGTGTCGTCCCAGATAAGCCTTAGAAGTCCGCAGAAAACAGTGTTTAATGCATCAGTGTTGAGCGTCGTCCCAGATAAGCCTAAGTAGTCCGCAGAAAACGGTGTTTAATGCATCAGTGTTGAGCGTCGTCCAAGATAAGCCTTAGAAGTCCGCAGAAAACGGTGTTTAATGATTCAGTGTTGAGTGTCGCCCCAGATAAGCCTTAGAAGTCCACAGAAAACGGAGTTTAATGCATCAGTGTTTAGTGTCGCCCCAGATAAGCCTTAGAAGTCCGCAGAAAACGGTGTTTTATGATTCAGTGTTGAGCGTCGTCCCAGATAAGCCTCAGCAGTCCGCATATGCTAATCGGAGACTTGACTTTCCACTTATATTGTATTTTTTGTTTAGAGAAAGTATCTTCTTGGATAAATCGAGTTTATGCGGAAAGTGTCGTCCCTGATTAGCATTGTGCGGTCTGCGCAGGCTGATCTGGGAAGACACTGTACGCACATGCATTAGGCTCTGTTTCCCCAGACCGCGCCTCATATTATTATGTGATGACTGAGGCGTTCCTTAACTTACGTTTGCCGAACAGTACGATGCATTATCGATAGATTCATAGAGGTGTTCATAAACTAACATTTTCAAAACATAGCAATCGAGTTATCAATAATATTAAATAATTATGTGAATATGTAATACTTCACTTACGTTTGCCGATCAGCACGATAGTGTTATCAATAAATTCCTGGGAGCATTGATTGTCACTGTCTACATAAATGTACGCCCGTCCTCGGCACTTTATCCGGATTTCTGATAGAAAATACAGTTGGAGCCTCTCGAGAAATGGGGTGTAATGCATGTGCGTAAAGTGTCGTCCCAGATTATCCTGTGCAGTCAACACAGGCTAATCGAGAGCGATACTTTCCGCTTTCATTTAAACGAAAATTCAGTTTAGGCGGTAAATGTCGTCCCGATTAGCCTGTGCGTACTGCACAGCTTAATATGTGACGAAGTTTTACGCACACTGATTAAACACCATTTTCCAAGTGAAAGCCAATGTTATAAGAAAAATTTAAGATATCTACAAAATAACGTTTATACATGAAAAGGCACTTCTAATGCAATTATGTAACAAAACTTACTTTTCATCAATGGCTATTGATACGAGCTTGAAATGTCGCGCTTTTTGTTTGAGAACATTTTTTAAAAGAGTTGAATTCAAAAGCATTTATTCAACACACTCTGACACTTTTAGACCATGTACGGGTATGTTCTTATCGTGCTGCACGTGATAATTTAAGCTCTTAAAATTAAAAAATATATATTTGGTTTTCTTATAATATAAAATATTGGTAATAATTGGCGTCGCTCCCGTTTCCATAGAGTCAAGCACTCCTCGGAGTTTTTTTAAGAATCACATGTAGAGCGCAAAGCGCGACACGTATTACTTTCCAGGTGGTATGGGCCCTTTAGCATTATCCGACCATTACGTCCATAGTTTTCTTCCTTAGAATTTGAGAAATTTTGAAATCGTTGTCCAAAATTTTCATCCGATTGTTCCCAAACTTGCACAGGTTTTTTTATCAATGAGGACCCAACCCAAACTCTATATATGAGCAATATCGGACCATATGTCCAGAATTATGTCTCTTTAAATTTAAAAATAAAAGTGAAAAACTGCTTGGTTAGGTGATTATGTCAACATTTTTCATCAGATTCTTTCCAAACTTACAGAGTCTTCATATCAATGAGCATTTTTACCACATTAACAATGAGAAACATCGGCACAATAAGTCCAGATTTTTTTCTATTAAATTTGACAAAATAAACAATTTCCACTTGTTTAAAAGATTTCGTCTGAATCTTTCCAAACTTGTTAAGTGTTTTTATATCAGTATTACTCGAACCCTATTGAAAATAATTAATATCGGAGCAATAAATCTATTATGATCTTTTACTGAATTTCTAAGTATTGTGAAATTCAGCTTCTTTATGCAATTTACAGTTTTCATTCAATTTGTTTTTGAAACTTTTACAGTGTTTTCATATCAATGCGTACTCAACCCCTATCGTAAATGAGCAACGTAAGAATAATTTCAGAATCATCTCCCCTTGAAGTTGAGAAAAATATGAAATTACGCTTACAAGATGAAGCAGATTTTTTAAAACCTACACAATTCTGTTCCATTAATGAAAACTGCACACGGATGACAGTAAAAAAGGGAAACCAATGTAAATAAAATAAACTATGAAATATTTGGGGATAACAACACAAAATCATAGATAATGGTTATTGGGGGGTTATAACACATCCTAAATAATGGTTCTTTGGGGGTTATAACACAAAATTATAGATAATGGTTATATTAGTATCTTTTTCTTTTTTGTTTAAAATAATCGGCCAATATATTAATATTTACAGTAGAAAAAAAAATCGTTCCATGTAACTTAATTGAGTGCCTTTTACACTAAAATTCCCGACGCCCTTTGATGCTTTGCATCAATACTTATCTTGTATTTAATTAAAATCAAGTCTGTGTAGAAGGACAATTGCACACGGTCCGATCGAAAAAGCAGCCATTGAGCACAAGCACGTATCGCATTTGTAACACGTGTATTTATGGCTTACCATTTGGGTCGAAAGTCAGCAAGACCTATTAGGTAAAAAGAGAAATGTACTTCGACGTACAATATGTACGTCAAAGTACTTTTTTCTACTTCGACGTTCAAAATTGTACTTCGACGTACAGTTTTTACCGACCCTTGAGTGTTAGCCAATCAGAAGACGCCCTACATCTGTTGCGTTTAGAGATATTTGACATTGAACATAATTTTTATTATTATTTAAACGGGCAAAAGCCCCGCGTAGCGGGCGTTGACCGTTCATACATATGGAAATTTAGACAAAAAAATAGACAAGGGATGCATCTGAAAAATTTTCGACACGCGACATATATTTTTTATATATAATAATTACCTCCCTTGTATACTTATCTTGTCCATGTTCTGCCTCCGTTTGTTCAGTTACGAATTTATTTCATTTTATAAATTCAACATCTTAATGTTATTATTATCCTCACAAATCAATAAATAAAACTGTTAAAAAATTGATTCGCTGAATTCATGAACATCTGCGTTATTTGAGCTCTCAAATGTTAAATGGGAAGCTAACCACTGCACATACAGCGTCCGGTGAATAACGACACCGTACAGTACTGTTTACTTGTCAGAATTCGTGACGCATTTACCATTCGCTCTCAGAAAGCAGTTTTACCCGTGATCATGAGCAATAGTTGGGTAAGTTGCGGTTGTTATTCACGAGGAACACGTTTATTTGACAAAGTTAACGTTATTATTTAGCTTTTCAGCATTTTAGCTTATTTTAACTGGTTTTAACTTCGTCTGCACTCACTTTTTCAATTCTAATTTATTTTCATATAAAAGGTTACAAATCACTATATAAAGATTAGGCCTCAAACCACTTAATTTATAAAAAAAATCGGTTGGTAATTATTGTATTTGGTAACATACAATATCAATTTATTGTTAAAGATTACCTTTTATAAAACGGAAACTGCTTTCGTCACATAGCAATTTTTCGCCGATTTTGAGATTAGTTCTATCTATGGCTATTCATTAAAACAATTTAAACAAAAACAGTATCCATGTATTTAACGTTTTAGTTATATTTCTTAAGAATATTCTACATGATTATTCAAAGATCCGCTCTCTTTGGTATGTAAAGATACGCGGTGATTGTTAACAATATTTCAACTCGTACTCAATTGTTTTCTTACCAAACTGTGAATGTTTGTAAACAATATTTATACTTGTTCTGGATCATTTTGTACTACAGGAAACGGGTTCATACTGTAAAAAGCTGTGATTACATTAACATAGGATATTGCCTTATAAAAGTGTATTTTATTGATTTTTTTTGTTTGTTTAATATTTTAGAAGATGGTCTGTCCAAACACTGGGCGTCACACACTACATACATTATTCTGTGCAGCAAAACTGACTGGATGCTAAATACTCAACAATGATGCCATTCTGGATCTATAAAACTTGCCAGTGATGGAAATTATGCAATTGTGGTCTTGAAATATTCAATAGTTCTGTTGGGTTATTGTTATGTAACGTAAGTAGACTGTAAAGAAGCTGCCGTTATTATGAAGAGTGTCTGTATGTCATCAAAAAGCAGTTTCAGCATAAAAAATAAAAGATGTACAAAAAATAGTTAAAGAGAAGTGAAATAAACAACTAGCAGATAGCAAACACGTTAAAGATATGTTTATACTAATAGTATCCATGCATTTATATAATTTTTTAAGGAAAGTCTACAAGTTTATTAAAAGCATGCCATAAGCGAGGAAGCGCATTCAGTTTTGGGATTATTGTGTTTTGAAGACTTCTTGCAAGACATTTAACTTTTAAACAATATTAACTAGCATGTTTACTATACAATTTGATATATATTGTGTAATTGAATGTTAATTTTTCTGTCCCATGATATAGTGGGAAAGTTGTGAATAGTTTAATTGCAAAAATGCCTGTGGATCTTCGACATATATCTTTTTTATTCTTGCATAAATAATAAATTGACACGTCATGCTGTTTTTTTATGTTTATGTTGCTTATGTTTCATCATTTTATGTCATGTGCAATCACTTTAAATTCCTTCTTCTACTTCTTCCCATAGTGCATGGAGCATACACCTTAGGGTAAAGAAAAAGACCGCTTTCAAGCTCAATTACCCTTGAATCATTGTTGTGTATACTTTTTTGGCTTTAATTGAATACCAAAAAAAATCAGAAGAAGTAGTACCTGAAAATAAATGAAAGAAAATGTGTATTTAATAGTAAATAAATTTCTGCTGTACAGAAAAAACTCCTTCTGTTTGCGTGTTTACTTGCTTGTTTCACTGTAGTAAACACTATTTGATTTATGGTACCATATGAGGATTGTGATTTAATTTAATTTAACATTCTACCGTCATATTAATATGTTGGGTAAGGAAGGAAGAATACAATGTTGACATTAAAATCATATAATATACTCGCTTTAAGTAAAAAAAATGATCATTTCCCCCTTCTTCTTCATCTTCCGTATTCAACATTTTGAAATCCCTGCATATGTTCAAGAAACATAAAACACAATTTTAATAATAAAATACATTATTTATATTTTGACTGTTTAGAAATGATTTTCTTTTTTGGTGGACAACAACTTCGCATATGCATGTTTGTCAAAAAATGTCATTCAGTGATTCGTTTCTAGCAGGGTTTAGATGAAATCATGGATGTCACACTGCTGTAGATAGACACATGTAAAGATAGATAAAATATATGTTGTTATGCAAGTGATTTAAAGATGCCCAACACTTTATAATAAAATTTATCCTGATATTTAAACATTTATTTTACTTTAAACGCAGTTACTTTTATCTATTCAAGAGGTTTTTCAGATAGAAATTTTAAATATTGTTTATTTAAAAAGTGAACAACCATTAAACTTGATATTAAAACGTTTGTAAACAAGACTAGTGGTTGCTATATCTATTTCCTAAATCTTACAAAATGTTTTTGGTTAATTTCTCTAAAAACGAATTACCTTTTGGGAGCTGGATTGTTCAATTAAAATGTGCAGGCTTTTATTTCTAATCAATATGCAAACTAAAAAAGACATCTTTCAAGCTTTTGCCTGAAAATTAGGTAGCACCTATAATCATATTACCAAATTATGCGACTATCGACCGCTAACTCATAGATATTGTGCGTATTTATTGAACATTATTGGCGTCGCACTGGAGTGCGGCGACTATATATATATAATGCATTTTTTTTCGCTTATGGGAGGAGAAGTTATTTTACGGATCAATGTTTATATTTTTGTTTTAAGAATATCTTGCATAGTGGTGATTTTTTGTGTAAATTAGTGTAAATAAGTACTGCATTTGTGCCTATTACATTTATTACAACATTTATTGCCAATAATGCAAAGCTAATTGTTTTAATTAATAACTAATCCACAACTGATCACAGGGGAAAGATCACAGGGACTGGGCAAACACGCGAAACTTTCTGGTTTTGTATAAAAACAAAACATAATCACAATATATTTATTTTGTGGTTTTTCTAATTTGCTTATTTAGTGGAGAATCAATGTAGTACGCTATTTGACGACCTATCGCGCAAGCAAGTTTATTGGACGGCGTAGTGGTACGAAAACGTACAATGTATTAGTTTATTAATAGACATATAATAACGATCGCTATACAGTACATAAGTGAATGTCAGCCGGAATAGCTCAGTTGGGAGAGCGTTAGACTGAAGTTGTTTACGCAACAGTCATCTAAAGGCCCCCGGTTCAATCCCGTGTTCCGGCACGAACGGAACAGTTCGGCGGCTGACATTTTTTCAGTAAGGTTAATAAATATAATAAAGCTTTATTTTATGTAGACATTTTAAAATCCATTTTTCTTTAATTGGACATTTTTATAAAAATTAATGGATGCAACGTGGTGACAACGTTAATTAAATTTCTTACATCACTTAAATATCTTATACAAATACACGTGTTTTTATATTAACAAATAAATGCAAAACACACATCTATTATCCATGTATTTTTATGGTTGTCTATCATTGGCCCTTAGTACTATCCCTACTACATATAGAGCGCGAAGCGCGACACGTATAATTGATTTTAACAATGAGTTGCGATAAAGGAAGCAGCCGCTTATCAAGGAGGAGCTGTGTCCCAGCAACCCGTTTCCCTAGAGTCAAGCACTCCTCGTATTTTTTTAAGAACCACATATATAGAGCGCGAAGCGCGACACGTATTACTATCCAGGTGGTATGGGCTCTTTAGCATTATCCAACACTTACGTCCATAGTTATCTTCCTTACAATTTTAGAAATGTTGAAATCCTTGTTCGAATGCCAAAATTTTCATCCGATTGTTCCCAAACTTGCACATGTTTTTTTTTATCAATGAGGACCCAACCCAAACTCTATATGAGCAATATCGGACCATACGTCCAGAATTATGTCTCTTTGAATTTAAAAATAAAAGTGAATAACTGCTTGATTAGGTACGTCTAAGTACAAACATGTACGTCGAAGTACAATTTGTACTTCAACGTACATATAGGATCTGGAACGAGTTGTCATATCATACCATATTTTATTAAACGAGTTCAGGAATTTTGTTAATAAGCGAGCCTTTGGCGAGCTTACTAACGAATTTCCTGGACGAATTTAATAAAATATGGTATGTTATGACAACGAGTGTCAGATCTTTTTTTATCACATGCTTTTAACTGAGCAAATTAAAAAAATATGTACCCAAACATTGTGATAATTCCCGAATGTTGTTCACATTTCGTGACGTCGTTTGACGTTGCAAGTCATTTCAGCAAAATAACAAAATGCGATTGGTCAATAAACGAAAACTAAGCCAATGAAAACGCGTAAAAAGTATATTACACATGTGGAAGATAAAAATATATGTAATGGTTATATTACATGGGAAACAGGGTATGGCATGTGATAAAAATATATTCTTCGAAGTGTATTTCATATTTGTACAATTTTTGCAGAAGTACAAATACGCCAACAGCTAAAAAAGATATCACCGCAGTGAAAAAATTGTCACCGCGGTGACAATTTGTCACTGCGGTAACAATTTTGTCACCGCGGTGATATCTTTTTTGTCACTAGGGTAACAATTTTGTCACAGCGTTAACAAATTATTACTGTTGGTATATTTTTATGACGGCAGTTACATTTATTTGTTTGGGTCAGTTTTCAACCAATCATTTTCCCCGTAACAAACCGAGCTTTTTTCTAGAAAACTTATCGGTTTGAGTAAATAAATGGTTAGTGAATCGTACATTTTATTTGTGAAAGTACACTTATTGGCATATTATCTGCTTTATCGCAGTTAGATCATAGGGAATATATTGTTAAAGACGTGTGCTATTAATCCGTTATCGCTTGTTTAACGGTCCACTGCCTTCACGGTATACCCGGTTTTATGACACTTATCCGGCTGTAAAAACACGCACAGACGTTGAGGCAACGGAAAATAATAAGGTTTCTGAAATTGTCACATAGATTATTAATTCTGTATAAAGTTATAATTATATAAACATAAAGTGACAATTCTTAAGCTTCATCGAATATAGCTTCAAGTAAAAGGTTGACAATAGATCGAGTGCCATAAATTTATTTCGGTCGCGTTCTCGCCGATTTGCCGTTTGCAAGACGTTATTTCATTGGTCAGTTTGATTAAGCTCTTATCAAACTCTTTGGGTCAGACATAGTATCACCGCAATTACAAATATATCACCGCAGTGATACATTTATTACCGCAGTGACAATTTTGTAACCGCGGTGATATCTATTTTTAGCTGTTGGCGTATATGTACTTTTGACCCTAAGGGTGCGTCATATGTGAGTCGCATATTTGCAGAAGCTGGTAAACCAAAAATAATTCAGCATAAAAGAGGACCTGAATTCGATGAGGAAGTAAAACGGTTGTTGAAAATTCTCAATATAAGGAATAGCAAAAGTCGCCCTTATCACCCTCAAAGTCATGGGAAAGTTAAAATGATGCATAAAACATTTAAGCATAAGATTGCATACGATTTGACGCATGCGGATAGCTTTGGTATAAACTGGGCAAAACAGCTACCAGAGTATAAACGTATATTTAAAAATGATGCAAAAAATGTCTAGCAACGAAGTCATCGTAATAAAATTTGCTATGGAAAGGATCCTTATAATGACAATTCAAAGCTAAATCGCAAACTGCTAATAAAGAAATAAAGAAAATAAGAGATGCCGAAAAGGTCGCAACACTAAATTGTAATAGCCGAAACGACAGAGCTCACGAGAAGGCAAACAAAACACTATAAGAAAAAAGGTTTATTAACCCGAACCTGCTCGAGCAGGACAATCTGCCCTATCGGAAGAAAAATGGTACCACGTAAGCAACCTCACACAATATACGTGTACATCAACTGGAACATCCAACAAGCAACTGTTTTATCGAAAACAGTATTGCATACCTACAACAAAATCGTCTCAGCTTGAAAACTTGAGATCAGAATTCGGATTGTCCGTCATAATGTATCCGATTGGAAACGGAAACTGTTAGTGTGCAGCTGTTTCATATCACATACGCCAGTATGGAAGAAACGCTTAGACAAGATGTAGTAACCTTTTTGAAGCAAACACCCGTAGTTGGTAGAAGGATTTGTGGAGCAAACTGGTGGAACTCAATACTTAAGCAACCACGAAATTATTTGTCGCGGATGTCTAAAGGATATGAATACGGTGACAAAAACATTGCAAGCGATGTCGCAGCTGTATAGTATGCAGATTTTAATAGTGTCATATATGAATAGTGCCACTACATTGATAATTCCGGATGGGAGTTCATGTCTTTTAAGCCGTCACCCTCTAATAATACTATGACATAATACTGAACGCTGGTGGTGATGACCTGAACGCTGGCGTTGATGACCTGATCGCTGGCGATGATGACCTGATCGCTGGCGGTGATGACCTGATCGCTGACGGTGATGACCTGATCGCTGACGGTGATGTCCTGAACGCTGACCGTGATGACCTGAACGATGGCGGTGATGACCTGAACGCTAGCGGTGATGACCTGAACGCTGACGGTGATGACCTGAACGCTGACGGTGATGACCTAAACGCTGGAGACCACCAATTACTTTTACGGCTTTTCATGACACGATGTTTTTGGAAATATAGTAATTATATAGTTTTTGTTTGTTCATAAATATATTTACCCACGAAGAATGCCTTATTGTTTTCATCATACCAACAAAGACATTTGTATGTTACAGTATTGTATTTAAAATGAGTATAATCTATACATCGTATTATCGTTTACTTATTATTTTTTATTAATTTACTGCTTATTGCTTACGATATGTAGAAACGCGCAGTTATTTGTTATTTTTCAATTTAGTGTAAAATAAAAACAATTTGTTTCGTTATTTTTTGTCCTGTTTATTTTCCTTTCAATAGACTCATAGCTTGAATAATATTTTGTCACATGCTATACATTGTTTTCTATGTGTTACAGCCATGACGTATTTTTGTATATTTCACATGTGTAATATAACATTTTAAGGCGTTTTCGTTGGCTACAGAATGAATAACTAACAAATCGTATGGCGGCTTTATTTTGGTGAAATGATGTCGTCAACATGAAATGACGTCACTATAGTAAACAACTATTAGATCTATATGCATTTGTTTGGTCAGATGTATTTTAATTTGAATCTAGTTTAAAAGCATGTGATAATCAAAGCGCTGAAGGCACTTCCGTTGTTCGCTCTATGAGTGTATGCAATAGCAGTCACCGGAAATGAAGTTCGACCTTTTATATAATGCAAATCGAACGACAATAAAAAATACAAACATAAATATCATTTTACTTAAATTGTATAGAAGGGTGAGATTTTGCTTCTACCGTGGCTAGATTTTGCTTCTTTGAGGGTTAGATTTATCAGAGTACCTGCAGCCAGAAACCATACCAGTCCACCAACCAAACTCACATGCTTTCACAACCTCTCCAACTACTTAATCGTACTTAACGTGCGATACATTCTATATCGCAGGGTATCAAGGCCAGTGCGCGGTCAGTGTGACAGGAAATCGTCCTAACAAAGTTATGGCATAGGCTAAAGCGATACAAGAAACATCGTTCGGCATATGCTAACATTTCATGCACAATTGGGTACATCGTTTAAATAAGATATGTGCACTTTACTAGATTCTGAATGTGCTTAGACCATTGACATGATAGACATCAGTTTTGGTTCATTTAATAAAAAATATTCTATAAACTTTACACATGTAGTTATCATAATTAAATTGATTAACGATACTATACATAATATATACACCAGTCACATATGGCAAACAACTCAAACATGTATGTAAAGAACGCGCGCGTATACATATTTAAAATATGTATGGGTGATTCATGATAATGCGGTAATCCAATACTTTATTGCATTTTACACATATTATTTGTGCGTTTTAGCTATAGATAAATTATCATCAATATATAATATTGATAAATGAATATTAAAATATGACTAAACATCTCGTACAGATATGGACGGGATTCAGTTTACATTTATGAAAAAAACAACATCCGCACGATAAGTCACATCAATTCAAATTGATTCCATAGATTTAAATATGTAAATGTCGTTTACCAACAAAAATAGAACAACAACACGGTACTTTTCGTTTTAACCGTTTAAACAAAAAAAAACTCACTGTTAACACGCTTGATTTATTAAAGCTTAACAAGAACTGTACAAACGGATGTTATTCAAATTCCTAAACAGTTTAACCCAACGCCTATATCCTGTATCAAAAAACAAGCAGCCAAACAACTTATACCCTGTAATGAAATCCCAACATTAAATTTAAATCGCTATAAGTTCTGGCGTTTTTATATTTATTTTAATTTTTCAGAAAAATAATGTTTTTTTAAAGTATGAAGTAAAAATATTTTTCTTTGATACCTTAAACTGGAGTAAGAGCTATGTAATAAAAACTTTGTATTTACTTATTTAGCAGACAATTTGTTGATAACGCACTTGTGTACATTGTCAGCGTAACGTCTTTATTGGTGTCGAGCTTAATGCTCAATGTCTCTTTCACACAAACATAAAATCTGTGCATGATTGCATAGTTGTAGGTAATCAAGTAAAACATCATATTAATGAAATCATGTTTTTTTAGTTGTTTTTTTATCAAGAGGTATATTGTCATTTAAGAACATGTGTGACGGTGTCCTTCAAATAACAGAAAGGTGTCGGTGTATATATGTAACCATGATTTTTTAATTTGCTCGTTTTTTTTCTATAGGTCGGTTGGTGGAGGTTTCCCAACTTACTCTTGAACTTGAACTTAATCTCGCGTTGCGATTAAGGATTTCAAAATGAATTGCTGCAAATATAAACCTATTTTTTGAATATGTGTCGCTCAAACTACCAGAGTCTGTCGATGTTAAGTAATTACATTAAAGTTGACACAAATGGCTTGCCCAAGCTCTACTGTTAACTGAGAATTGTATGCCATATCATGAACTTATAATACTCTGCTCTTTTAAATGCTTAAATGGTTTTAAAAATTAGTAGAAAGAAAATATTTCACCAGACTAAAATGTGTGATGCGAACATTCTCCATACGTTTCAGATGAGTCGTTAACACGAACACAACTATTAAGCACATATTGATGTAAAAGCGTCATTATCAAAAATCAAAATCATGGAAATTTAATGTGACGACTATCATCAAAAACGAATTAAATATTCTACATCCTAGTTTATTGAAGATAAATTAAATCGTTTACTCTCAATGAACTCAATTTTCCGTTACCAATCCTAACATCCATTCAAACATTTGTCACTGTTAGCCGGATGTTATTGAAGCGACAGACCGGGGATAATTTGAAATTATAATATTGAAACAAGAACCATTCTTCGATTAGAGTTTATCAAATAACTCAGTTTTCACGAGTAAAACATAATTATATGTATATTTCCCGAGCAAAGCTCGTGTTTCACTTTAATTTTGTGATATGTGCTGTAGTGTTTCTTCTACAGAATACACTATTTATCACCATTAAAGGAACACCATTTAAGGAGCAAAACACCATAGAAAGTTATACTGGTTTTATTAACATCCGTACTCGTCAAGCATACAAATCAGTCTGTCGGTGTACATGTTATCAAATAGGCATTCATGCCGAAGGCGTGTCCTGCAAGTAGGCGTGGCCAGTGCAAG
Source organism: Dreissena polymorpha (assembly GCF_020536995.1). Taxonomy (NCBI): domain Eukaryota; kingdom Metazoa; phylum Mollusca; class Bivalvia; order Myida; family Dreissenidae; genus Dreissena; species Dreissena polymorpha. The sequence continues at coordinate 61,593,453 of NC_068359.1, forward strand.
CTACACCACATGTGCTAAAATGATTACCACGCCTATCCGAGAAAGTCATGTACTTCATACTCATAATTCTTACATTGATGAATGTAATGCTTCAAGCAATATACGTTAAAACTTTCAACTGGTTTATATCTAGTGTTGTTGTTGTTGTTAATGTTGTAAAATGCCTTTAAGGCCACTTTTAAATATTAATAAAAACATACGGCAATTGCACAACATAGACCAATAACTGGTGCATATTTTATTTTATTATGTACATTTTCACAGTTGTTTAGATTAATCGGGTTAAATTAAAAAAAATAATATCTACAGCTGCCAATCTAGACCTAAATTCACAGTTATAAAATTTTGTTCACGTTGTGTTATACTCTGAATGTAATGGCGTTCATATAATGAAATAAGTGTTGTGTTTGGCCTCTATGAATAATAAACGAATATCAATTACGAAGCTGGCGAAGGGGCTCAAATCGATCATAAAGTTGATTGAACAAAAAGCAGATTATTGCCTGTCAGCAGTAATAAGCGTGTATTACTTTAACAAGTAAACACTATATTGTGGTAAATGTATGTATTCTTATAAATTGAAAACATAGTTAGGCTAACGTTTAGTGTTTATTTATTGAATTTCTTTGTAAAACTAGTATTGTACGTTATACAAAACTCGGATTTTGTAAATTAATTAGTTAATATTTCTATAAATAGCGCATGGTAACGATTTTATAAGACGTATATTATAACCCATGATTTTTTACACATAAATAATCGAACAAAAATCATAGACTTTATATCTCTCTATATATAGCACAACTTTAGGAGTAATTTTCTTTCTTCTATTTAGCAAAATATATTGTATACAAGTTTTTATAAAATTAAAAAAAATGTTCTGATTCTGGTAAGCTAAATATTGCGACTTGCTTTGAAGATTTAATTGTGTGAATACTCATAACAAATCTATATTTCCTCAAGAAATAAAAATAAATTTCCAAAATGACACAGCATAAAATTTAAGGGTTAACCTAATGTTTGCAAGTAAAAATATGTAAATTTTCTCGCAACCCTGGGCTATAAACATATTGTACATTTATTTTTCAAAGATAATAATTTACAATTCATAACTCTTCGAAAGGCAGTTGAAACCACAAGTCGTTTGATACGCCATAATCCGTGACAGGAGCTATACACGCTTTGCTGCATAGTAATTGAAAATAATCTGAAGATCAGATCTCTTTAAAGCGCGGCTTCATTGCTAACGTACATATTTTACCTTATTTTATTTTAAAGGAAAGTTTGTTTTCATAACAACGTTGGTTTGAAACTTCGTGATGTGGCAGAAGTTGCTAGAATTAAAAAGATAAATATGTAAAGAAAACCATAGTTGCTTTTGCCGTAACACACTGACAGAATGGTAGAAATAGTTAAAAACAAGACTATTGCCAAGCAATACATGTACCCTACCGGCTCCACCATTGTCAGAAATTCCACCATTATCAGTATTTTTGACGTAGGAACAAAATGAAATGACGTGCATAATGTCCATATTGCCATCTATCCATGTTTCAAGTTTCATGAAAATATATGAAGAACTTTTTAAGTTATCGCAGGATCCAGAAGACCACCATTTTCAGCTGTATTTCAAGTCTATTTGTTGCCATAGCAACCAGAATTTTTGAAGTAGGAACACAATGAAATGACGTGCATAATGTCCATATTGCCATCTATCCATGTTTTAAGTTTCATGAAAAAATATTAGAACTTTTTAAGTTATCGCAGGATCCAGAAAAGTGTGACTGACTGATAGACTGACAGACAGACAGAGCGCAAACCATAAGTCCCCTCCGGTGAAACCGGTAGGGGACAAAAACTATAAACTCTGCTTTAAGTGACAGTAGAAGCTGCACATGTGCAGACTTCACTGGTAGTATTTAAATAACTAACTCAATTTAAGGACACACACTGGGTCAGATAATAATCTGTTCGCTTGCAAATAACTAATGTTCAAAAAAGAAGTTCCGTATTAAGTGAGTTGAAAAACAGAAACAAATTGTGCGTTGTGTTGCGAAGGAATAAATGTATGCAAAAACAGTAAGACACGATACGTTAGAGTCACGTGATCAATCTGTAAAATAATTACACAATCTTAAACGTGGAAAGAAGAAGTATCGTTTTAAGTGATAAATAATTAAGCAAACGCATGTATCATTTTATTAAGAATTTGATTAGAATAAAACATGCATAAAACAAATTCAAATTTAAAATGTTGTATTTTTATATGCTTTCCATCAACTATTTAGGCACAATCTCGGTAGAAGGTAGAATACTGTGTTCTGTTTCGTACGTTTATTAAAGAATACTTTAAATTTAGATTCGGATGTTATGAATGGGTCAGGTAAAGTCAAACTACTCGCAGCGATTACCTGTGGCATTGTTTTCCAGATAGAAATGACACAAATAACAGATACCAAATAGATGTTACACATCAATTAACCCCTAACCCTAACCCCTAACCCTACCCCTACTCCTTCCCCTTACCCTTACCCTAAACCTTCGTGGGCGGAGTTAACACCGCTCTTTCAATTGTGCAATTTCTCTTTGGGTGAGAATCTATTTGGAATACAATGTTCTCGCAGAGGCGCTACGCAGCTCACGCATATCAAAGCGCTGAAGGCACTGCAGTTGTTCGCTCTTTTAACGTATTTAATATAACTTATAGTCACAGGACATCTCAGTGGTGAGATTTTGAAAAAAAAAAAAAACATCAAGGCGGAAAATGCCATCGATTTACAATATTTTATAATTTTATACAGGACTCACACAAACTCTACTTATGATTACAAAGATGAAGAAAGAAATTCAACGTATATCTAAGTTGGCGCTCAGGAAAAGTCTGAGAGTCTTACAAAGAATGAACCACAACATAATTTTAATAATAAGTGTGTTGGTATCAGCGAGCATTTTATTTAATTCTTAATCAAACCACTTAAAAACTATTTAATACCTTTCGCCTGAAATTAAATGCTTCATTTAATGCATTTCCATTTATTTTTATTCATGTTCATGTACTGACTTTAACGTGTAAAATCTCTACTATCCCACCCGTCACCAATGTTTTTATGAACGTAACATCTACTGCAATTTTTCAGTCACGAATTAACGTATTTTTTTCTATAGTTTCAATGGGTAAATACTCTCTCGTCGTGTGTATGTATTCTGATTTACTTTTTTCATCATAAAATACTACATGCACGTCTATATTTAGTAACAGCACCTGTCTGTTTTCAACACGCACGCTTTTCATCTACTGCGAAGTAAGGCTTAGTAATATATTTATGTACATGTACAAATGTCAGCGTTTATTCCAAAGAAGTATTCTCTTTTTTGTTCACAATATGACATTGTTTTAGTGTTTTTCGGCATAGCTGTTTAACGTCACATTTGACCTTTCAAGACCTTCACAGAAAGCCAATAGAATATAAAAGAAATTTCTCGCCAGTAGGTCCGAATAAATTAAATCAAATTTTACATTGGTCAATTTGAAAGAAAGCCCCATTGACCACACAGCACTTCGAAATAGACAGAATACATTTAGCGCAATCCCGATTCCCAACAGCTCTCTTTGTAGAGGCGTAGCTAATGTTTCTCGGCCGTGTAAGATCAATAATTAGAACATCGCCAGCTATAAATAAGACAGAATATTCTGGGAAAAAGATTTAATAATAGTTTAAAAACGTTAATTTTAAATCAGTTATATTCAATCCATTATATGTTTATAGATAAATGAAACAACTATGTATTTTCTGTATTGTATTTGACATTTGTAGTGATTCTGTAAATAAATTGCGAATGAAAACGTTAATAATTAACGTTTAAAGCGATCATGAGTGCAAAGAAAACGAATTATTTCGAACCTGCCATTTGTAAACTTTATACCGAGCATGGTATATAAGCAGTATAGAAGCATATGTTTTGTATGAATCTCTCTCTAATGCGTGCGTACTCATTTTGCATATTTAATAAACTTTTGAAACAGAAATTACAGAGCCACTTCAGTGCACATACTTATGGCTTGTCAAACGTTGCAAAATTTAATGTTTCCATATGTATGTGGTATATTTGTATATATATATATATATATATATATATATATATATATATATATATATATATATATATATATGTTATATATTTCCATTTTTGTGTGGTATAATTGCATATATATGTTGTATAAATTCATATATATATGGTAAAATCCGATATATGTATTGCATAACTAATATATATTGTATAATTTCATATTTATGTTCGATATTTTCATATATATGTTCTAAAAGTTCATATATGTATGCAATATTTTGATATATATGTGGTATAATTCTGATATTTGTGTTGTATAATTTATATTTGTCAACCAGTCTACACATGTGCTTTGCATCCGACATTTGAAAGAAAACACCAACATATACCTTGAACATTTTGTAGGGTTAAACACACAAGATCGCGACGAACCGTTAAATGATATATACGGTGCAAACGGACTAATTGACAATTTAGACGACGATACAAGAAACTACCGGTTTAGCCAACTAAAAAAGAAAATACCAGAAAAAAAGTCAGCATTCAAACAAACGAACATTTGTGAGTTACTCGCAGGCTGTTCTGGTTTTATGCTGGTTAGTTGGCCTAAAATTTCTTGAAATCTTACATCTGATGGCATTTTTTAGGCATGGCTTCCTTTTATGTTATAATGATTGCAAAAACATTTTTTAAAGTTCTGGAGGGGATGTCACCCTCTGTGATGCTGGACGACCCTGTAATTAGGTCAAAAGGTCAATGAGTGCATTTTGCTTTAAAAATTGAGGTAATATTGACAAAATTGTAAGCTATCAGATACTATTACTGATTTTACTCCTGAACTGACTTATATTTGATACATGAAGGGTTATCTCATTTTTTAACTGATTTTGGCTTTTGCTTTTCAAGTAGGTCAAAGGTCATCAAGTGCACTTTTATAACCCGTATAGAACGTAAATTGCAGTGTATGTTGAAACCAACAAAAGATCCATGTATTATATATTTGTAAGTAACTTTTCAATGACAGATGGATACTTTGATGATTAAAAGAGTATTTATCTGTTGTATCTCAAGTGAATGTTCCTAACTTTGTTAATTACGTTACCTAAATTAAAAGAAAACAATATTCATTTATAGACTTTTAATACTTATTTTGTTTTATAAAATAACAACTTTTTTATCATTAGAACCAAAATTATTTCTGCATTATCCTATCTTTACAATTACGAGACTTTAAACAATCAAAGTATAGGTACAAGTAAACATGTGTGATCTACGTTACAGTCTAAATATATATATTGTTTTATATGCATATTATTATGCTAAATACTATTTTAAATAAAAGATTTCAGCTCAAATAGTATACTCTAATGAAGTTCTTAATACTGTACGTTCTATAATGTCATATTCATGCAATATTTACTTCACTAAATTAGTATTAATTGTAATAGATATGAATAATGTCAACAGAAATTATTTTATCAAAAACATTGATCTATTAAGTAATATATTTCACAATCTTGCAATACCATTTATAAATAAAACAAATGTTCATCTGACTTCAATGCACTTTTATGACCTATTGTATCATGATGCTGAAGATAATGTCGGTCTTGTGTGATAATTAATTTAACATACGTTAGATCAATTCACAGTTTTTTTTCCAAAACACGAATTACTATGGAAGTATATGTATCTTCTTATCTTTTATCGTTTACAATTATTATCTAGGGTTTAAACAGCCATTCGCTTCACATGCGCATTCAATGACGATGATTCAATCGTGTTCATATAATTAATACAAAATCAATGTTCATTTCTTAAAAAATTGTTGATTCATCATGGTTGTTTATTGGTCAATACTCAGCGATTTGGAGTTCTGATATTTCAAGTTATATTAATACTTACATTTTGTTAAAATGTAATTTTGCGTATAATTGAATTTTGTGTGTATTTTATGGCTTTTATAATAGTGATTAAATGAAACGCTTGATGTAATTGTTTCGAAAGGATTAGACCTAACATCGTATGATTAAAAGTTGTTGTCAAAATGATGTTACCTGTTTAACAGTACACATAGCGTGTCTATATGGTTTTCTATTCGACCACATCCAAGAATATAATTAACACCATTGATGTTGCAGTGTTTCTACGCAGGTATTTAAATCATTCTGCACCGCGCAAATTTGATAATAACGTATTGAATATTAAGAAAGAAGAAGTATTTTCTGCTTGTAATATTTATGAACACACGATGAAAACCACCTTTAACTGAATGATGTGAATAAATAATGTCGTGATTTACGGAGTTATTAAATTAAACAATCAAGTTATAACATGCCAAAGATTTGACTGTATTACTGTTGTAACAACTATTTCATATTTAAGTTTATATAAAGCGGTCTTTTGTCTCTTGATTCTATTTCATATTGAGTTTTACACCTTTTTTTACTACACGCATATTGTAGTACCAGATTGTATGCATATTTACCAATTGACGATGATATCGTCAAGCATAATGATATACACTGATAAAGATATACACTGCACACATTAATATTATTGGATAGTGGGACTTTTACAACGGTACCGTTCTGCTATAACTACTTCGTATATTATTACTACTATTACTTTTTTCTAGCGCTCTCGAAGTGTCACCGAAACAAAATTGTGTTGATAAAAATATTTAACGAAGAGACCTTTTTGTTATGGAACCATCAACAGATATTAAAAATTAATCTATTTGTTCAATGTAATAAATAATTTGAAGTCGATATGCCTTTATGATCTTTGGAACATTTGCAAGATTCCTAATAATGTTTGCATCATGGTCTTTCTTCTTTATAGTTAACATGAGGTAAGCGATTATTGTAGCGGTGTTCCTTTGCCTTGCTATGTCCAGTATGTTAAACACTTAACATGATTTATTCATAAAAGTGGGACAGATCCGTTAAAAGTCGTTTTACATTTCATAGCATATTTCACTCTCATCTATTTACATCCCAATTAAATTATCAATGTCAATAAATTGTATTACCACTCAAATTGAATTATATTGAGGTTTTAATTAAAGAGCTTGTTACTATTTTGCATAAATGCATTTTAAGAATATATTAAAACAATACATTATCACTTTTATTTTACCCAATACATATTTGTTAATTTAATTACATAGTGCATACCATTCATATCATACTTATTAATATTTCAAATAAATGTCTTTAAAACTTTAAAATTAAATCAGTTTAGCACCTTTCCGGAGGCCGAGGCCCCTTTCCGCTACGAGCCTTTCACGTTACTCGTATCGTACGGCATTCAAAAATATTGTAAAATTAAATCATTACTTGATGGATTTGAATGAAATTTAAAATGTAAACATAAAGTAAGGTTTCGTTAGTGAAAATACTAATAAATGTCTCTACACATTTTAAAATAAATAATTTTAGCCCCTTTCCGAAGGCCGAAGCCCCTTTCTGCTACGAGCCCTTTCCGTGGTGCTCGCCCTTTTCCGTTCCTCGTATCGTAGTACGGCATTCAAAAATAGTGTAAAGTTAAATCATTTCATGATGGATTTGAATGAAATTTAACATATAACCACAATGTAAGGTGCTGTTTATGGAAATACCAATAAATGTTTTTAAAACATTGAACATAAATTAATTTAGGCCTTTTCCGAACACTGAAAGCCCATTCCGCTATTCGGTCATACCCCGTGGAACTTGACAGAAAACAGCAACAATTTTGCACTGTTATAAAAACACGTTTTTTAGATGCGTACGAAGGAACTTTAATCAGCAAATATTAACACATGGATTTATAAAAGCGAAATATAAAAGCACTGAAATTAAATTGCTACCGCGTAGATTCTTTAAAGGTTGTTGTTTTCACAACTTACTCGAAATAAGGATTCAATTGCTCACCTTTTGCTTTTAACTTTACGGAAGTAACTATTGTTTACAGTTAAAAGATGTGAGGATGATGCCCGACATTGTCTTTAATGTACTGAATTAATTACCGTTTTATATTACGTAAATGGTAAAACTGTAATTATTTGTTAAACATTTTCGTTTTATTTAATGAACATGACTTAGATAGAGTATTTAACTATGAACAGTAGCTTGTATATAACAATTTATTAATAAGTGTTGTGTTAGAATACCTTTTAGATACAGCAATAATATGCCCCGAAATAAACAAAAATGAATACATGTAAACAAACACTCCGTTGTGACATTTATACAATAAGATAAAAACATGATGTGATAATGAGAATTGACTAATGAAAACAGAAACAGAATGCAAAAAGCTTTTATTTTAAATCTGTGTCGTCCCAGGTACTAATTTAAAGTACTCCGTATATTACAGTAAATATACTGAAAACGTACCGGCCTTACTCCAGGGTTCTTGTTGGTTTATTGCACGTACCCAGGGTACTTTGTATTATATTTAAGAGTATATTTAAGGGGTGCTTTAAAGTAGTACATGTGCCGACAAAGAAACATCGAGCACTAGTCGGTGATTCCTCAGGCGAAGTACTAACAGCTACAAGGACAACATTAGTTACAAAAAATCAGACTCCCAGATATCAACATAACCACTCAAAGCATTTAAGATGAACTATACACAACATAAACATATTTTTATATCGCATAATTAAAATACAACGTCTCATAGGCTATGAACCACGTCCGTAGTCTTTCAATAGAATCACCAGCTATTAATTCCGAAATATTATCGTGTGTAAAACGACTGTAGTAACGATTGAGTTAAAGTATTATTCGCATAATGATTTTTTGTTTAAACATAGTAACTCAATTTACTATGCTGAGGGACCTATGTTTGTTTCGGTCCTAGCTTTGCTCAAACGGATATAATGTGCATGAGGCCTTAAAGGGGCCTTTTCACGTTTTGGTAAATTGACAAATTTGAAAAAAGTTTTTCAGATTCGCAAATTTTCGTTTCAGTTATGATATTTGTGAGGAAACAGTAATACTGAACATTTACCATGCTATAATATAGCCAGTATGTGCATCTTTTTACGATTTAAAAACCTGAAAATTATAAATTAAGCGTTGCAACGCGAAACGATTTAATAATTTGGAGAGTTCTGTTGTTGTCGTTATACTTTGTGAAACTACGAAGATTGCTTATATAAAGTATAAAATACGTTAGTTATATATACTTGGCAGGATGGCCGAGCGGTCTAATTGGTTTTTACTCCAGGACTCCAGGGGTCACTGGTTCGAGCTCTGCTGAGGTTTACTTTTTTTTTCTTTTTTTAATTTTATTCTTGATTTTTTACTGGAGCTTTTTAGAGCCAATGTTTACATTTATCAATGTAAAGCATTTAATGACAAACTTCAAAACATGCCAAAATCTGTGAAAAGGCCCCTTTAACGTGTGTAGTAGAAAACACCAAAAACATACAACAACATAGCTTAACTATCAGGGTTATAACCTCGGCTACTGTGGTATATACCTCTCATTTTCGTATCTTTGTTAAGTTCCACAATAACCTGTCCTCGAACACATTGTCCAGAATAATACACAATCTGTGGATTCGCGAGAACTATTTCCAATCTCCGAATGTTAGGCATTATTAATACTTCCTAGTGCAGACTTATGTCAGGCCAGTGTTAGATGACAACAGGTATATGTGAATAAGGCGTGCCTTTATTCTATACATAGATGGTGACGTCACTACGTTATTTAAAGATCGTTTGTTGACACATTGATGAATATTCAATTTACGGAAAAACGCTTGGTGTGATGCAAGCGTGTGGTTAACACCGAGTGGTTTAAAACTACTAACATTAAATTGTTGGTGTTGTTATTTATCATTCTCCTAGCAGAGTTGTCGTTCGTCCCTACCATACACATGAACAGTAGTTTTAGAGAGAGATAAGAAAAAGTAATGCTCATGAAAAATGCACAAAACCGATGTTTAGATAATTATATACTATCTACCGCTAAGAAGCTTATTTATCCGACCACATTTGTATATAATTGAAGTTGCAATCATGAAAAAAAAATATTTACAAAGAAAATCATAAATTATCAGAAGACCTTGATGTCTCGATGTCAGGGTATTAATGGCTATAGTGATATGTGTACTGGATTACTATATGGTATGCAGTTTCTGAGGGTGTATATTCCATACATCTTTAGTTACATTGTAACTTCTATTAAACTATAAGTCAAATTGAACGACGAACGATAAAAAATAGACTCTTAGCGTAAAAAGGCCTGGGGTGGGCTGCACAAACCCCCTTATTTATTTTTTTAGAAACGGTAGGTCCTACATAAAACTTGACTACACATTCGTACCATCAGGGTGAAATTCGTGTCTAGCTGTTGCCAGCAATAAAATGAGGTAAAATCTTAATATTTATATAAGAACACCTTTCTGAATACGAATCTGGAGTGTGTTTTTTTAATATACAAAGGTCCTTTTAGGTAAAAATAAGGCTATACATGTTATATGTGTCAAAGGGCTTTTTCCGCTCAAAATACATGACCCCATTTCTTATATCTTTACTCTACCCACGGACGGTTATTAACTTCATTCTATGTATTAGACCGTTTGTCTTGCTGTACAAGCTTGAACAAAAATATATGTATTTTATGTAAAGAATTGCATAATTTAAATGCTAAGTCGAAAACATTTCAAGAAACCCCGTTTGTCACTCTTATCTTACATACTTGTCATCCCTTTCCGATATGTTTTCTAATCGCTAGGTCATTTTTTCAATTTCCCTGACACTGGTTCTCTTGGGTGTATGTATGTTTCTGTATAATAGTGTAGATGGAGACTATTTTTTTTAATTAAATATACATAATAGTCAATATATATTATACGTTTCATAGAAATTTATTGATATCTTTTGCTGATATTAAAGTTTAGAAGAGCCGCAAAAACCGCTTATTTTCTTAGAGGCACCCCATTAAGCCTCTCGATCTAAATTGACCCCAAATATTCCAAGCACCCTGAATTGCACATAAAAAATCAGGTGTACTTTTTTCTACCGCCCGCAGTCAACTATATACACGTATGTATAATCACTACGCTTAAAAGAGTGAAATGAAAAAAATAGGGTAAAAAACAACAACAACACAGTAAACATATTTTTCGGTCATATCTCAAATACCATACAACATTTCCTGATGAGTATTTCGAATTTCTGCCTTATAATATCTTTGTATTGGCATATATGGTTTATATGTACGTTTGCGTTATAGTACTTTTTGGCGGTATTTTTGAGCTGATGTTACTGCAAATTCCTGTCTTGGAAGACATCTACGCTTTATAAATTTTCCACAATTTCACACATTTTTACAAAAAAATAATTTAACATGAAAATTAATCGTGAATATGAAATATAACTGTCATTAGCATAAAAAATGAACGCCCCGAGTCCTAGTGCGCGGGTAGACGTGAAAACGAATGTTTTCAAGGACAATAGCTATCTTATTACCACCTTACACCGGATCGGAGACCCATTGCGCTATAGGTCTCGATTCGGTCTATCTTTGCATAAGGTATAAGAAATGTAGATAGCATAATACTAGTAACGAGGCTAGAGAGTTACCCCGGTCGTTTGAGCGTAACCCCCTCCCACAAAACAAAAGTAGAGTTAGCGAAAAGGGTCATAACTCCTTCACGGGTTGTCCGGTTCAAAAAAATCTTTTTGCATATTCAAGAACAAAGTAAGACCTTTCCAAAGGTATCCATATTGTTGGAGTCACGCGACCCCACTAAAGGTTATTTTTAATTTCCTTTTTCTACTTTTTCTGATCGTGCATGTCAAAAAGCACAGTAATTCCAGGAGACCCCTTGAAATCGAAACTTTGATTTCAAGCGATCATCTTTTGACCCTGATATTAGTTTTAGGATATGATCCCTCTGAACATTTGCGACCCTCGGACGGATTGAAACTGCCCACGTTTTTCTGAGAGGTTTAATTATTTTAGCGATTTTACGCTCTAAAATTCATGACCACTATGACCTTGATGACCTTTACCCAACCGGTTAAAATCGGGCGGCTTTGGTCAGTCAATGCCAGATTTACATTCCTACCAAGTTTCATTTGAATCGGTCGCTTTTTTTCTGTCAGTAAAACGACCACATGTAGTCTACTTGGACAACAACCGATTTGCGTAGGTCATTATACTTGTAGTTTTGATGTCAGGGTTAATAACGGCTTCATTGACATTATGACCTGGAATACTTTGGGCATTGGACGATGAAGAGTTAGCGATGGTCATAATGTATGTCAATATTTCTTAAGCTGTTAAGTTCTTAAGACTGTAGTGACATTAATACAGGACGACATGTACGGCTATCAGTCGATGTAGGTCACACTCTAGTTTTTATGTCAGGTTTCCCAAGGGCCATAATGATGTACATAATTCAATGGGCGACAACTAGTTGGTGTAGGTCGTGATCTAGTCTGGATGTCAATTTTCCTAAGAACCATAGTGACATGGGTACCGGACTTCTTCGACGACAAGCAGTTGGCGTAGGTCCTGATCTTTTCCGAATGTGAAGAATTGTCTAATGTTTCAAAAAATATTTCCATCTACTGGGCTATTTGGACCAAAAACAGTTTGCGTACGTCATGATCTAGTCTTTATGTCGAAATTCCGGAGAGCTGTAGTGACATAATTAGGTAATGGGCTGCTTGGGCGACAACCAGTTCGGGAGGTCAGCAGTCATTGTTCAACTTATAACACACTAAATTGGCATATAATGTATATGTTTATTGGCTTTCGTTTTAAACCATGAGTACATGCGTTGGCCTACATGTACACTACCTTTGTTTAAAAGATTTGTGTCTGTACTAATCAACCAAATTAATTTATAATTATAACAATGTTGTTTTGGTCTTAAATATAGTGCATCAGTACATTATCTGGGCTGATACAACCTACCCATTAATTCAGAGGACGTGAATCGGCCTACATGTTACACACGCATCAGTTTTTAGTTAGTCGGTTTGCCATCATGGAACACACTAGCTTGATATTTATGATAATATTCTGCATCGATCAGCCTATATAAGTGCACTAGCTGGGATGCACACGGTGTTGGTTACTGTGGTCAAAATAATTCATGGAATAGGTCACACTAAATATATATATATATATATATATATAGATATATATAGATATATATAGATATATTCCCTTAAAAAATGTTCACTATCAAATATATATTATATATATATATATATATATATATATATATATATATATATAGATATATATATATATATATATATATATATATATATATATATATATATATATATATTTATTTATATATATATATATATATATATATATATATATATATATATATATATATATATATATATTTGAGAGAGAATTTTTTTTAAGATAAGTAAATTTTTCGTTATAATATGATAATTCATCATTCAAAATGATGTTTTCACTACTTAATATCATAGCCACACGCTAACCACCTGTGCTGAGAACATTGTGCTCAGGTGAGCAAAAATGGCATACATTTATGGATTCAAAACAAAAATGTCCTATGGTTTTGTTTGAATTGCCCGAATATGTAGTGCAATATTTTAACAAAAGTTCAAGATCTTCTTATACTAGGGCATTTATTAATAACGTAAACTTACATGTTTTATTTCCGTTGGTTCAAAATGTGTGTTCGTTTGTGTGTGTGTGTGCAAATATTCAATAAATGCTCAATATAAAACAGCTCTGACGATAAAGAACAAGAAGCTGATAAAGTTCCATGCACTGTGATGGTTTTAGATGAACAGGAAATCACTGAAATGTTGAAATAAAGACAAACAAATAAAACATTCTTAAATATGTACTATGTTGATTACATACTGATACTAACTATAACACATTTCAAGTTAAGAATATTATAAAACCAATTCACAGCTAAAAAAGCAACGAATGCTTTGGGCCTCCTTTTTTACAGACAGGACCCTTGATAAAAGTCTTATCAGTCCACTTTTAGATTGGCAAGAGGAATCCTTCACAAAATATGTAAACCTTTGTGGAAGAAAACATTTGTCTGGATAGATACAACTGTAAATACATGGGTTGAACACGTTTGCATAAAGAAAAATGGACCTATAATAATGTGTACACCATATGCAATCCAGTGATGAAAAAAAATACTTTAAAGTTGATATTCCCTTAATAGTTTTTTTGACTGGCCCATGACAGTTTATATAAATATTTTGACAGTTTATATAAATATTTTGTCTAGGCCGTTTAACAGAATAATACATGCACCATTCCATTGTTAACCAGCACAAAAGGTAGTACCATAACATTGAACTATTTTATACACATTTTCCTTATAAAAGTATATACAAAACATTAATGTGAAAGCTTAATACAGCCAAAAAATCAAACATGCAAACTTGTTCAATTGATATCCCCACCAACATTTTTAGTTGTGAGTGTTAGCTCACAAATAATGTTTACAGAGCAAGTTTTGCAAGTCAGTATGCGCTAAGCTACCCTAGGAACGATAACCACTGCCTGTTGCACTACCTGCAGTAAAATTATGCAGACGACGAATGCTAGGAGCGTCTGCTCTACTACGCTAGGAACGATAACCACCGCATCTGCCTGTTTATAGTTAACCACTGCTACACTGCAGTATGTGTATATGATCTATAATGTTACACAGCTTGTAATACGACATTGGCCAGTCTAGTGTTTATCATTGAAATCTGTACAAATTTGATGCTTTCAGGAAAACCGGGGCTTGATGCATGTGAAATAAGATTAGCCTGTGCACACTGATTAGCCTGTGCAATGTGCACAAGCTAATCAAGGACGACACTTTCTGATTGTATGGTGTTTTTGTTTAAAGAGAGTCTCTGGTACTAGGATGACAATGAATGCATATGCACAAAGCCCTGTTTTCGCAAAATGAAGCTTAAATTACCTTTTTATTAATGATTTGAAAAAAAAACAACATCTCGACCTGTGCTTTAAGACACACTTTTTATAAATTTGAAAGTGTTCATTTCAAACTTGCAATATAAAAAGCTATACCATAATTTTGAAAACTGAGTTGCGTCTAAGATTATAAAACAGCATACAACTTCAGTGCTTTGATTGTTTATTGATGGATGCAGATGAATAAATACAGTGTAAAATAACACATTTCAGTGTTATTGTTTTAATATATTGCAATTCTCCTCTTTTACATGTATACACCCATGATGATGAAGTTTCATGTTGAAATATGGTATAGTATCTGAGATATACAATGTAGCCCTAAAAAGGTAAATACCGGTACTAAAACAACAAAAGGCAATAACTCTGAAGAGAGTGTAGGGTTATGGTTCATCTGCATAGCACCACTGCTTATTGATATTGATAAACCCATGAAGTTTTATGTAGAAATCCTGTATCTTATCTGTGATATAGCCCACATATAGCTCTCGAAAATGACACAACACAAAAACAACAAAAGGTAATAACTCTTACTTAACCCTTTGCATGCTGGGAAATTTGTCTTCTGCTAAAATGTCTTCTGCTGAATTTCTAAAATTAGCATTTTCTTCGATTTTTTTCAAAGAACACTATCAGAATAGCAAACAGTTTGGATCCTGATGAGACGCCACGTTCTGTGGCGTCTCATCTGGATCCAAACTGTTTGCAAAGGCCTTTAAAACTCAGCTCCAGCGCTTTAAAGGTTAAAGAAGTGTTGGGTTATTATTTTGTGCCATGCATTTTTCTTTATTGATATCTATACACCTATGAAATTTCATGTTGACATCTTATATAGGGTAGTTTCTGAGAAAGGACGCTGATGGACATCATCAAAAATTAACAAAAGCCAATAACTCTTATTTAGGAAATTGTAAGTTTAAGGTTGCTGTGCATGACACTTTTTCATAAATGATATCGTTAAATCAGTACAATAACAATGGCTATTCTCCTCATTAATATTGATACACCCATGTTCAAATCTCATATAGTTTCTGAGATATAGCCCCGAAAAATTTGTGACAGACAAATGGACTGACAGACTGGCGGACACCACTAAAACCTTATCCCTCACATGATGTGATAAAAAATGCATGCATGGATATTTTTAATCAATTTACTGTAGGTATCAATATTCAAATACCATACAATCTGGTACATGTTTATTATTTGCCACCTATCTACTTAAAGCAGCACATCCTATTAACATTTAAATACTTGTCATAATTATAAAAAATAGTAAGCAATTAAATTTAAGAAAAAGACATACATTAACATTAACGCAACGTTCATACACTGCGGTTATAAAGTTTTACAGACAAGTCATGCAATAAAACATAAAACACATTTTATGTTTTGTAACCCGTTTTCACCTGAATCACAATAAGATGTTTTATGTACTTAATAACTCTAAGTTTTCAGACACATAAAAATGATTATTTTTTCAGAAAATTTAAATACGGAAGATATTCAAAAATTACAGGTGCCTGAAAATTTACAGACAAAAATTTAATGTCCCAAAATTATAATTATATTAAAATAATATCAATAACTCAATGCAAAATAGTGTTTCTACTTTGAAATAAATACAACTTCACAGCTTTGCTTACTCTTGCCTTAAATGATACAGAACAAAAAAGTAAAAAACATTAAACATACTGCTTCCTTAATAGGAACATATCATTCAAAATGATGTTTGTTGAAGAAATTGTTTTCTAACGGTACACCTTAATCTGTTAGTAAAAATATATAATCTAAGTGTTACAAGATAAGCAAATACAGTGTCGAAATCTGTTAAAATAAAAAATAGCCCTGTAAAATATACTGTCCAAAAATTTAGAGTCTTTAATGATAGACGAAAAGTGCATGTCCAAAAATAAAGAGCCATGGAAAAAAAAATTGGCCGAAAGTGTCCGAAAACTCAGAGTATCTGAAAACTTAGAGTAATTACAGTAACTTATGATGGTTGAACTCATGGGTGTAGACTTATTTAAACATAAAAGCATAAAAACATGAGAAAATAAAACAAATCCTTAAAAAACATGTACATGTACATAATGATATCGACTACAACGCTTGCATACCAGGAAAGAGAGCGTTGCTACTAGCGGGAAATGAGTGTCAAATAATTCTTTACTATTAAATCACAATCTCTATCTCTGGACAAGCTGTTGGCAAATATAACTATTCTAGGGCCCTTAACCTTGGTTCACATGGAGCCAGGGGGCAATAAAACCAATATTAAGTGGATAGGACATTTTGCCAGAATGAATTGTCTAATAACAGATCTGTGTTATATGTTCTGTTTTAAATAGTTTTGCAGTACCAGTAAATTCAGTTTTAGATGCCCGAGCAAGAAGCTTATATTTTGGGGCAAGAAGATTTTCAAAGAACTTGTCCGACCTGCAATTGTCCCACCTGACCAGTTGTTAAATTCGAACCCTGCATTGCAACACTAGGCTGATTATCCTGCAGCAATTTCAATTCATGCGTCTTTTCATGTTGAGAAAGTTTCTCTTTGCGTGAAAACTGCTTCCCGCATATACTACACGATACTAACGGAGCCTTCTCGTGGGTACGCTCATGACGTTGCAGTTTATCCTTGCGGTAGAACTCCTTTCCACAAACCTCGCACCTAAAATCGCGCACACCAGTATGAATGTGCTTATGACGAGTCAGATGGTCTTTACGTGTGTATGAACGATCGCACATGTCACAGGGATAGGCTTTGTACCCTCCTCCTGTCTTTGGCAATTTCTTTACAGGGGTATTTCCCGCTGGGTTTACATTAACAACTGGTTCCATACTTTCCACTTTTGTCTCGCATGAAATTTCAGTTCCACTTGCGTCGTACAATTTGCTCACAGATTCACTGTACAGAGCCTGACTGCAACCGTCGCCATGCTTGTTTTCCTCTTTAATAACACGATGCTGGTTGTCTGGGCTTTGAGACTGGGACTGACCGGAGAAGACTGGTTGCTGAGGTGGACCACAAAATATCTGGTGATCAATAAACGAGAACTTGCAAGAAAATTTCCGAAAACAAAGACCACAGACAACACTTCCATCTGCACTATTGCAAGTTTGATTCATCTCCATGACAAACATCATGTCCTTCAAGAGTACACACTGGACTTCTTGTCAAGAATATTGCCAATAGAAGAATGTTGCCAATAGAATATTATGCTTTACCATTTGTTAGTGTAGTCCTATCTTTTTTAAGACGATACCTAAAATGAAAAAAAGATCTTAAATTATAAGAAAAATCATTATCTTGGCATACTTCCAAACTGACCCTTCCAATTAAAATGCTGTACAATAAAATAAGAAATAATA
The DNA here is from genome assembly GCF_020536995.1 of Dreissena polymorpha. Taxonomy (NCBI): domain Eukaryota; kingdom Metazoa; phylum Mollusca; class Bivalvia; order Myida; family Dreissenidae; genus Dreissena; species Dreissena polymorpha. The sequence continues at coordinate 61,611,855 of NC_068359.1, forward strand.
AATAATTCCAGTAAATAATGTATAATTCATAAAGAAATATATGCTGCACCAATTTGATTGAATTGTAAGTGCAGAACGTATGCTAAATTTGTACTTACAATCTTTTTGAGCTATTAAATAACAATCTCACAGTTAGGTAAGGCAAACAATTGAATAAGTGCAATGCCATTTATGTCTTAATTCAAAATCAATCATGTACCCTTGATCTATAGCAAATGGTTATATTGGTTGGTGTTGTTAAGGTAATTATTGTAAACACCTCTACACTGTGTTTTTGGCTGCAGGAGTGGTGATTTTGATGAATATAAATATAGGTGTTAACCAAAATGGTAGGAAAATGGTGTCCATGGTTGATAGCAATAGATTGGATACTGTGAAAGTAAGTGTGTAAAATATAGCGGATTTCCTATTATACGTTTTCTAAATAAAAATAACTGAAAACATAATTTTTGGCAAGCAAAAAGTAAGGAATTTTGTCATCTGCTGGCACTGCACTCACAAAAAATTAGGGTTGACCAGGTTATCTCTTACTCTCATTCTAAGTATAGGTCTACCTCACAGTATTGTGCCTTTAACGAAAACCCTTCAAGAAGTGCTGGAAAGTTAGTTTTTTTTTTAATTTTAGAAGTTGTCATTTATTTAATGGTTATCCATGATTATAATGACGATCATTCCCATGATTTTTGGTGTTCATTGGCAAGTAGGTAATGTTTATTCCAGGGTGATGCTATGATTGAGAATTATGTAACACACAATTAATTTAATTTGCTTATGGATTAATAGTAGCTTTATCAAATGTTTTGTATGCTGCTTACTTTTGAATTAAATGTTGAAATATTTTAAAAACAATATGAGAAAATCTCATTATTCAATTAAGTAACTTTTTAAGAAAAAGCACATTAGAAATTGCGAATACATGTAGTAACAAATCTTAGCCGATACTATGAGACAATTGTACATGAAACAGATTACTAAAGGGAGCTAAGTCTAGCCAGTATTTGTAACAAACATTGTCAATTAAAATGCAGTTTTCGTTGTTATGTCCAAGAATACACATTTAATTAGAGATTCACATATTACACATGAGTGTTTTTGTATTTGTTCACTTAAAAAATTTGTATGTATTCATTAAGAGGGCCGATAAAACGGATAGACATTCTAGTAGAAATAAACCACTTTTTTATGTCAAACTGGGAGTGGAACAAATAAATAAAGAATGTATCTGTTTTATTGTTAAGTAGAAGTTTGACAATATTCTGGAATCAAATGACAGTGCTTAACAATTCCATGACATAGAAGTAGCTTTTACTTTAGCATACATGCCAGACGTCCCGATCTCGGCGGGACAGTCCCGCTTTTGGGCCCTTTGTCCCAGCGTCCCGATATGAGACGATTTGTCCCGACATTCGTAAAAAAAGATGTAAGGTCTCTAGGTTCCCAATAAAATTCGCTATTCAAGCTCTGTTTCGCTAACACTGCTTAGCCCTTTATTGCCCCCAATTAACAATCCGATTCTACTTCTCGTGTGTACCAGTGTTGTTTATGACACCTTATCAGCGATTAATCGGCTAATTATTGATTTTATCAGGTATTCACACCATGGTGGTCTCCAAGATAGTGGTCGCTAATTGCTATCGATAGTTGTATTATAATGAAATAAATGCTGAAAATGTGTTTGTTTTTGTCTTTGTTTGAAACGGTTTACAAAACAATTGTTTTGTAAAATTAACTCTAATTCATTAATGAGTCTTTTACATTCAATGTCTAGTTCCAAAATAGCGGGATATTTCAAAATCGCAACAAACAGTCCAATAAGTGATACCCATCCTGTCTAGTGTAATTGGGTGTAATTGTAATAAAAACAACGAGTTGCTATGCATGACGGATAGTTTACTGTAACCAGTACTTTCAGTGTACTGGATTGCCTCCCCTGCGTTAATGTTTGCCATTGAAAGTAATATAAAGAGTATTGTTGTCGTAATGTTCCAGATTTTGTATTCTAAAAAGATGAATATTATCTCGTTGTTTGCTTTTGTCTTATTTAATAAAACTGTTATTGTTATGTTTTAGATTACATGCTTCATATCAGATGTTTTATGTCTTGAATAAAAGTATCAAGAGTTTTTGTTAGTACTATACTGACTACAGTAAAGGTGGAATGATAAATCGTTTTAGGTGTCCTGCTTTTTGGTCAAATGTCCCGACAGTTTTTTATGGAATGTCCCGCTTTGGACCTAAAAAATTATGGCATGTATGCTTTAGCCTATGCTATGTCTACAATACCACCCGCAGGGTCGAGAATTTGTACTTAACAAAGAGTGATCTTTGTGATTTACTCTCGACCAGATAACAATTGGGTACTTAATAAAATTGCAAAATGATAAGCACAACAGTAACCTGGTGTAACAGATTCCAAATGAACATGGATATGGTCCCTCGGCAAATGTATCTGACACAAACAAATAATTTTAATTTTCTCGCTAATATTACTTTTTGAGACAGATTTATTGCAAAGGGAGGTAACAATTGAATTACAGTGATTCAGATACGGTTACCCTCAACTAATATACCGGTTACATTATAGATATATTCTACTAACATCCGCGCAGAGATTTGACTGGAACCAGCATAGCTGAAGCAAATCCCTGCCTTCATAACCAACCACGTAATGATAGCCTAGCCACGTGGTTCAATAATTGTACCGTTGTTATTTTTTACTCTTTTTTTTAATTTATGTAGTTATGTTTTATATAATGAACCTAAACTTATACGCTATTTTCAAAACATAAAAGTAAATGATACTACTTTTCATAATATAATACTTAAACAAAAATAAATACAATCCTACCAAATCTGGTAGGGCTTTCTTGTAATGGCAGAGATTTATCGGAGAAAAAGGAACGACAACTATGTGTGGAGATTGACATTATACATAATTTACCCCTGTAGTTGACTCGTGCCTTTCCCGCCGGGGGCTTTCCAGAGGAGTACACCGCACATCGGCTTTACTTCTCGTGCGAAGAAATAGACTGATCCCGGAATTCGCTCGAGTTTAGAAAAGCCCAATATTCCCTCGATTCAAACAACACTGTTGCATTATATCAACCAATGATAGCTTGGTTAGCTACTATATGACGCACGAAAGTAAGGACGAATTTTAAACTTCAGCTGCAATTTCGAGTTATTATTTTTGTAAACGAAAAAAAAAAATCTCATTTTTGTGCGGCCTTTGCTGTGTGTGTGGGGGGGGGGGTGGGGGTGGAGAAAACCTCACCTGTCCGGTAAGGTGACCATCAACCAAAGCCACGTGCTTTGGCGTATAAGTCGTTACCATTTATGTTTGCCCCTTAGTATAAAGGTGTTGAAGAAAGGATTAAGCTGTTTAGGGGCCCGAGGCTGCACATTCAACGGGGGCCCCTTCCCTTTGGCCCCCTTCTGTATATTGAAAATCATAATTGATACTACAGTTACAAAGATCAAATTACTTGCATGTGTACACAGTTAAATAGCTAATGATACAATCAAAACAATTACCTTCTGTTCGCCTCCAAACTAACCAACTCTTACAAAGCACGTGGCGGAACGACAAAATCACGACAATGAGGTTGGAGTGGAAGAGTTAGATTGGGGATGAAGAGTTCAAAATAGGGGATTTGAGAATGGGGCCATTTTGTGGGAGAGGGGGGGATAGGGGGTTGTTAGTATCCAAAGGTCAGAACAGAACTGTATGTCTAAGTTGTGCACGTTTTATTTTCATTTATGGGTGTTATTCGTGTCTTTGATCCGAAATATAGAATATTCAAAATCAGTGAGATAACCTCGAGGCTCGTGTCAGTTAACCGATAAGTCAGTAAAATATCCTATATGTTGGCGTGGTAATCTGTCCATAGACTTATTGAAGAATGGTGCGTGAACAAAATTGTGCAGGTTAAGGGTGCAGAATCAACGGGGTTTCCCGGGTTTTACACATGGGCTGGACAATGTAAACACACCGTTAAGAACTTTATTTTTGCAAATATCTCAAGTTTTCTTGCAGTTTTGTCGATATCTTAAGATTTAAGAATAAATCTTTGAAAGCATCTGAAATAAGTGACAAAATTCCATGTTTCATAAGCATAACCATGTACATAAATGCAGTAGACATCGAATTTTTGTCTAAGAACAAAGGCTTATTAAATAAAGTAATTCTGATGTGAGGCACACTGCCAAACGCAGAATAAAAAACTGTCTTTTATGCACTAGTTAAAATTCTTAAGAAAAATTGTTTTAAGAAGTAATTGTAGAAAAAGCACCACTTACCGGTGTGTGTAAATCAATTTTACGTTTAATTGGGAACCCCACATAGTCACGTTATCCTGCACCCTGGGTTATAAACATACGGTAAATTGAGCTTGAAAACCTTGATACGGCGTTACATAAGCAAGCCAGTGATTGTCTCCGCTACTATTGGATATACATCAGAGGCCCGATAACACAAAGAAGCAATGTTGTGCTATATATTTTAAGAGGCCTCCCACACGTGCATCCAGATAGCATAGTTAATCAAGGCGAACGGCCCATATGTTGTCATAACCATACGGGCAAGTCGTATAATAAACAGAGAAACTAATGGTTCTGAATGTATATAGAACACAGAAAGAAAATTGATTGCATAGTAAATCAAAACAAACGAAACGGTTACAATTGGATATACATCGGGAAACTGGTAAAACCACATTGAAAATTTCTATTGCAATCCCAATAGAGTCCTTAAAGGTGCCTTTCCACAGATTTTGGCATTTTTTAACTTATTCATTAAATGCTTTATATCGATAAATGTAAACACTGGATCGTAAAAGCTCCAGTAAAAAATCAAGAATAAAAGTAAAAAAAGGAAAAGAACATTGCCCGGACCAGGTTTCGAACCAGTGACCCCTGGAGTCCTGCCAGAGTCCTGAAGTAAAAACGCTATAGCCTACTGAGCTATTCCGCCGAGTACACTTAGTAGACGTATTTTATACCTTATTTAAGCAATCTTCGTAGTTTCACAAAACTTAACGACAAAAACAGAACTCTCCAAATTATTCAATCGTTTCGCGTTGCAACGCTTTATAATTTTTAGGTTTTAAAATCGTCAAAAGATGCATATAATGGCTATATTAGACCATGGTAAATGTTCAGTATTACTGTTTCCTCACAAATATCATAACTAAATCGAAAATTTGCGAAAGTGAAACAACTTTTTTCAATTTTGTCAATTTACCAAAGCGTGAAAAGATCCCTTTAAATGGCGTAATAAAGACAGATCATATATTGAAAAACTGGCCTGTCGTTGGGGGCCCCTAACACATCGGGGGCCCAAGGCTGCAGCCTTGTTAGCCTAGTGCTTAATCCGGCCCTGAGAAAGACGAACCTTACGGTTCTTTACGTAGGGAAGTCAATGTCCGTTCATAAAAAAATTAATGGCTTCGAGGAAAACGGATATGATAACAATACATTCATGTGTATCGTAAATTTTGGATAAAAAAAAGATGCTCAGAAAAAGGGAAATATTCACGGAAAATATTTATGTCTTATGTTAGGATAAAGCGCTTATATATAAAATGGTAGAATATAGTTTTACAATATCTTTTTGTTGTTGATTATTTGAGACAATTGCAATCTTATTTGTGATTCTTTTTTGTTTTGTTTTAATAAAGTTACCCGAGTAACCGTGATAATGTGGGTCCGAGTGACTGAACTGAACTGATTTTTTTCTACAGAGAAATTTCGTCCTAAAATATTAAGATCCTTTTTTCGACATAAGCAATACATTGAATTACGCGTGGTCTCCACGCGCCTTACACTCTGTGTTTTGGAGACAACAATTAACTGAGTGCCAGAAGCATTCACTGCCGTTTGACAATGTCGTATTTATGTTCAGATTTTACACGCGATTGTTTGGAATATCATATTACATGTAACGGGTAGAGGCACATTTATATTGAGTATAGCCACGTCTTTTGAGTACAAGTCACGATTGGTTAAAGTAAAACAAAACGAATGAATAGAAGGGATTGGGGTAATCAGTTAACGTAAATTAGTGATGTTTTAGACCTACAAAAGGATATAAATGCGTAGAAGTACGCATTAATACAAAGCCATATCTTGTTTTCCGACAACGGAAGGGTACCACATCGCGGTTGAAGAATGTGTGTTAAATAAAATGTCACGATAAAATCCTGCGAGCACTTAGACCGGAAGGGTAAGATCTTCTAGACGATCTTATAGACCGTTATCTAACATGAGGATACGAATGAAGTATATATTATCTATACTCTTGTTGGCTATAGCCATTGTGATAGTGGTGGTCTTAGGACGGATATTTGAATACGTGTATCTTGAATTTATTTCTCACTCGCACTCATACGGGCTCCATTGTGCCAGCTGCCGAAAGTCGGGTGACACGCATGCGCGTATCCCGTCCCACATTCACCAGGTTTTCTTCTTCGAAACGAGTCCCGAAATTCCGTCGGACCTTGTTGCGGCGCGCCAAACATGCCTGAATATACATCCGGGTTACGGCTACACGCTATGGAACAAGACGGCAATCAATCAGCTCATCGACGCGCACTATCCGGATGTCCGGGAGCTCTACGAGAGCTACGACCACTGGGTGAAGAGAGCGGATGTGGCCCGCTACTTGGTCATTCACCACTATGGCGGCTGGTACCTGGATTTTGATATCGAGTGTCTGAACAGGTACATACATGGTGAGGTGTTCAACACTGTAACGGTCAATTAAGTTCACTGAATGCATATTTTTTGGTATGATCGAAATGATTTTAAAATGTGTAACGCATGCACGGTAATACCATCAAACAAAGACTACTTTAAATACACGTGCAGTATAAGTAGTTGTACTTAAAATACAATTATAAAGTTATATGATTTAAGCTTAAATGGTCGTTTTGGCCCTGGACCCATTTACGACGAAATATGGCTAATAAAACCTATTAATCAAGCACACTAGAACTTGTTTAAAACAATAATTTTCTTTTAGAGCTTATACATACGGAAAATTCGGCACATTCACGATGATGCGTCGATCATGATGCGTTTTATGTATTGTTCTAGAGTAGTTGAAATATCAGCATGATCCCAATTACTTTGAAGATTCATACTAACTAAAGTGGCTTACTTGTAATAACACATTAGTTTACGTATGTTTTCATAATTGAAAGGCGTTAATGCAAATTATAAATGATGCTCCTATCAACAACAAAAAATATCAACAATACAACATAGTCAGTGCAGACAATCAGCAATACAACATAGTCAGTGCAGACAATCAGCAATACAACATAGTCAGTGCAGACAATCAGCAATACAACATAGTCAGTGCAGACAATCAGCAATACAACATAGTCAGTGCAGACAATCAGCAATACAACATAGTCAGTGCAGACAATCAGCAATACAACATAGCCATTGCAGACAATCAGCAATACAACATAGTCAGTGCAGACAATTAGCAATGCAACATAGTCAGTAATAATACAAGTCAGGCTTTATTTTTAATGAAACACGTACACTTTTTCGTGGTAGTTATGATATTTGCGAGGAAACAGTAATACTGAACATTTACCATGCCCTAATTAAGTATCTTTTGACGATTTAAAAACGTAACTATGTATAGCGTTACAAACGCAAAACGATTGAATAATTTGGAAAGCTCTGTTGTGATGGTTATATTTTGTGATATTACGAGGATTGCTTATTTAAAGTATAAAATACACCACTCACTTTATGAGTAGGCATTGTCGAGTGGTTTAAGATCTAGACTTGTACTCCAATGTTCAGTCCAGTTAAGTTACTTTTTTCTTTAACTAATTTTATTCTTTTTTAAATGGATTTATTCTTGTTTTTTATTGTTGCCATTTAGTTCCAATGTTTACATTTATCAATTAAAGGGACCGTCAACCGCGATTGACGAAAAAAGAAAAGTTCTAAAATACCATATTTTTTACAATTATTAGTTTATATTAAGATATCACGACTGGTATAAAACATTACTTGAAAAGGGTTATTAAGTTTTCATGTTTTCAGTATATTCGGTAGTAAATTTTACTGGGTACAGGTACCAGGTAACTACCAGTTAACTATAAGTAACGCAATAGATTGATCATCATCGTCACGTGGTAAACCCAGGAATGCAAATTGTGCATGCGTAGTGAATTGTATATACATTGTATTATATTTATAAAATGATCAATTTACTTTCGTTATTTATAGTTTGTATATCGTTATGTCACCTATTTTCGCGATGTTCTTTCGATTTCACATCGCGAAATTTTATAACCGAATATACTGAAAATATGAACTTTTTTTCAAGTAATGTAATATAGTAGTCGTGATATTTAAATCAATATAAACTAATAATTGTAAAAAAAAACACGGTATTTTAGAACTTTTCTTTGTTCTTCAATCGCTGTTGACGGTCCCTTTAAAAGCATCCAATTACAAACAATATATGCAAAAATCTGTTAAAAGGTCCGTTTAAAATACACATTTGCGAACCATTGTTCTAAATCACGCTTGTTTCTTTCCTGTATTTATGTGACGAGTTATTGGAATATGTTTTGAAAACACACATGTATGAATATTCGCCGTTACATCAGAACTGTGTCGTATGTGACATGATTCAAATGCACGTGTATACATGTACGTACAAAGAAGTTTAGTGTCGTTGAATGATTTGTAATTCTATACTATAAAATGTGACACTAGTGCGCTGAAATAGATCGACGAGTTTGCAGTAAGATAATCTAGCCTTAGCACGGATAATTACTATTCATTTATCGAATCAAGCAATTCACTGTACTTAAAATTCAGACTGGGGAGATTTGTGTTTCGATTCGTATAGATAATTTCTTTTAAGTGTTTACATAAACCAAAAAGTATTGTTGTCACAGAAATAATGAGGTGTTTTAGGCCATAGTCCACTGTATTCAAAAACACAGTATCTGAGTGTAAATAAATCAAGATATATATTGAAATGTTAATGATGTAACGCTTTTATTCCGTTTTACTTGTACGAATCAGAACTTTTTTTCTAACAAGAAACACCTCACTTTCCCAACTTTTGCGAGTCTATTCTGTAAAACGTGGGATTGCATGGGCACATTCCGTGTCCTCAAATAACGCAGTAATTGCAGTGTGGTTAAATTTATTGAAATCTATGTTTCATCGCACATTTTATCTACTCCTATTGATATCATGTAATTAGTAACATGCCTTTTTCCTGCACATAATATGGAGTAAAAGAAGTGGCTAATGCATTGAATGCATTGAATACGCTAAACACTATTTGCAACATAAGAATTGTGTGTAGTATAGTTTGGCATCCGAGAAGTCAAGTTACCGAGATTCTTGGGCCTCTTGTATTTCATTTAGAGCATACCATCAAAGTATTTATCTTATTATTCAGTTGCAAAATTAGTTGCAATCATTTATTTATAAATTACCATGCTAACCAGTTCATATCACTATCGTCCGTCCTCTATCTTCTACCATTACTTATAAATTGTATTATGCACATATAATGTAGGCTATGATCTGGTATAATCTTGATTGCTTAATAAATGTTGTTGTTGTAAATGAGCTGTGCTCTGTGAAAAGGGGGTTACTGCATGTGCGTTAAGTGTCGTCCCAGATTAGCCTGTGCAATCCGCACATTCAAATCAGGAACGACACTTTCCGCCTAAACTAGAAAGTGACGTCCCTGATTAGCCTGTGCGAACGCAAATGCATTAAACCCTCTTTTCGCACAGCACGGCGAATTAAGTCTTTTACAGACGGCCGTCTGATTAGCGCAGTGGTTGGTTCTCGGTTTCTCACTTCCGCGACAAGGGTTCCATCCCCGTCCTCGTGAATAACTGAAAATTGCAGCTATAATTCAAAATGTGTCCCATCTTTCGTGAGTCTTGTAAGCAAATTAGATAGGAATGCTGGGATACACTGCAAGTCTTCACAAAATGCGGCCTCTGGCCCGGAAGTCTTACAAACTTCGAATATACACACACACACACACACTTTTAAAGACATTTTAGTTTTTAATTTAACCTCGTTATCAGCTCTCATGTGCAATGCACCCGATCGTTCGGAATCGCCTTTTGTCAATCATACGTCGTCCGTAAACTGTTACTTAAGACGACATTTCCTAAAAAAATGCTTCTTAGATTTTCACAAAGCTTCAGAGACATGATCATTGGGAGTCAATCTTTCAAAGGTGCTCAAATCGTTTGAGCCGACACTCTTTAGATCACGAGGAATTAAAAAAGATTAAAAAAGTAATCTCTCCTGAAACCGCACGTTTCATACGGTTGATTTTTTATCGAAAATGCAAAACAAAATCTGATTTTATTCCTGGAAATCGTGTAACAGATAAACAACATTCATCCACTTTCTTAATTAAAACTGTATTTCAGTTTCGACAAGCTTACCAATAAAGCGTTTAAGGAAAAGCGCTCCATCGTCGTGCGTCTGACCGACCCTGTGGGATTCTCGAATGATTTCATCGGGTCTACCCCACATCACCCGTTCATGGCGGAGATCATCTCGTCCCTCCCGATGTCCAACCGTTGGTTCATCTTCCCGTATCCGTCCACAGTTCTCGTCACTGGTATACCCGGACAATTTTGTTTTAATCGGTTTGCGGATAAAATGTGTTCATAAGTATTGCAATTTCGGATAATCGAAATCGCGTAGACTACATTTTTATTTTATAAAAAAAGTGATACTCCAAATTCAGAAACAGGAGAGAAATATTATGATCACTTTGGTGTATTTTTTAAAACTCATAGAAGCAATAACATGAAGCTTTGTAATTAGTTTCAATAATCAAACTCCCAGCTTCTGACCTTGGGAGCGACTCGTACCGGTATGTATAAAAGCAGTCCAGAAGAATTTTAATGAATACCACAAGTAGACAAGCTGTCACAAGTAGATTCCGCCAAAATCTTGAGGGATTTAGCGTTTTCACATTTTCCTTGTAGTAAATGGAGAGCATTTTTTATTTGATAAAAGCGGTTTTTCTTAGGAAGCATCGCACACATTGAACTGTATTCAACCAAATATGTCCTTTCGCGTTGAATATAAATAATTTCTTGATGCGAGTTGCATTTGGTAATATAATATCAGAAAGAATATTTAACACCTGTAATGGGTATGATTTTGAGTCAGAAGAAACTAAACTGGGTTTACGTGGGGAGCTCAGTAAATTGATTTTATTGCATTACCCCCTTCCTCCAATTGGAAGCCCTCATAAAACTTATAGGAAAGGTAGAACGTATGTATGTGATGTTTGAGTAAAATATCTCATTGTCAATCTATATAAAAACGTAAAAAAATGTTTTTGCGTAGTGGTTAGTGTCCGCTGAGCGACCGGTCGAGGGTTCGTTCCCCAGCGAGGAAGCGTTGTTAACATCTTCCCACAAAGATATTTAGCTCTGGTTATTCAAGTGAAACGGACTAGATAGCATTTTTTACTCATGGCTACCTATGCAATCGATCTCAAATAGGGCCTTCATAGCTTTAAATTATATACATGACTGAACGACCATAAATCTTTTTTAAACCAGAAAGAAATCTTATGGATGCTATTTCTTATTTTGATTAAATGCGTTCTCAACACTCCTTATAAACATTACTTATATTGCACTTACATTATTATACATTGTCGCAATATCTGACCTTGACATCTTTTTTCGGTTCCTAGGACCCACGTATTTCTGGGGCCGGTTTCTCAACTACGTCCACCAAGAGGAGTTCCTAGTGGTTGGCAATCATTCGGAATACCTCCATCTAAAGCACGGGTCCTCGTGGCACACTTGGGACGGCGTTCTCATCTGGTACTTCTTCAACAGGTTAGTACAGATGGGTACAGGCGTAGCACGGGCCTAGCTAGAATTTTGAAACCGCTAATTAGGGGCTACACATCTAGCTACATTACATGTATTTGCTATCTCTTCCGAATCACTTAGCGATACAACTTTAATTGTATGAAGTAAGGTTGGTGCATAAATTGGGACCACCTGCGGAATATATAGTCTTCCCCAAAGTTGTTGAAGTTCGGTTAACAACTATTTGATGAACGCATTTGTCGGTTTTCAACTTAGCATCAAAGGTCAAGTTCCCGTAACGATGAAACATATGCTGGATATGATATTCAGAATTAATAAATAGGCTGGTATAGCCGCAAATCTCCATTGACTTAGGATTCCTTTTGTTAAAGTTAATGTTTATTCGTCCAACATTTTGCAATAGAACCTTTATTTTGGAAAGTGTTTAAAGGAAATAGCAACTCAACCATAAGCATTGGAGACCAATTACAATCATGACATGTAGATTACCGTTTTTGTGTTGTATTAATATATATGTATATGCATCTTTCTTTTTGTAATCATTATGTAACAACTTCTTAATAATACTTGTTCCATTTCGTCTGTGTTTCAGGGCCGGGTTCTTCTTCCTCATAGTGTTCCTCGCCATAATGGCGCTAGCGGTTGTCCTCTATCGTCGCAGGAACATCCGGCAACTCATCGACCTCAACCGGAACTTCGCACCCAACAAACACATGCTTTTGCGTGATGATATTACACATCTTAGTTAGCACGGGGATTTCCACAAACAAAATTTTATTAATTCCGTCTCAAGTTATTGTTGATCCATCCATTAAATATTAAACACTAATCTGTGTACATTACCTTCAAATTTTAAGCAATTATACCAGTTTAAAAATTGACACCTTCCTTCATAAACAAACTGAAAGGTGAGGGGTTAACCATTAATAATATTGGAAGTAAACAAAAATTGGATACATGTGCATATAACTGGCGTTTTTGTGTGGATTTTTCAAATATACACCGTTGTTATAAATTTCCTATCGAAATATATAGTTAACATGTTTATGAACAAACGTTTTTTTTTTTAAAGAATAACCTCTTATTTCAAATACGGTAAAGAAATCACGATGTTTTGTTTAAATATTTACTTATGAGTTCACTGCATATTGATTAACTAGTACTTATTTCATGTGTGAAAAGAAATCAGGGTAATATATAGTTGTTTTACATATTTTATTAAACAATGTAAATTACCACGATACATTTTTGACTTGCTGGTAAAGTAAACAGAAATGAAAGTATTTTAATGTTTAAAACAGTGAAAAGAAATCCCGGTAAATGCGTGTATCTTATTCTACACAGTATGTTTGTTTAAAGAAAGAAGTTCTATTGTCTGATTTCCCAGAGAAATGCTATGGTATAATAGGATGTTGTTGTTAATTGTATGTTGTTTAATTTTTTTAACAACGTTAAATTATGGTATATTGGTTTTTCTTTTTTTTTAAAAAGGGTAAAGATACAGGGTTGTTGTTGCACTTACTAAAATAGTACACACGCGCTGGTAGATATTGTTTTAGAATGTGGCAATAAACGCATAGGAATTGTTCATGTATATTGTTTGGCCTATTTAAACACTGTAACGACAATACGGTGCATGGAATCGTGCAGTATTTTTTAATTAAATGAATGTGAATGACAACTCATTAAACATGACTTAAATAAATGAAACTTTGCATTTATTTTAAATACATTTATATGAAATTTATAAAAAAGTTTTAATTAAAAAAAATTATATAAAGAAATCAATCAACTTTTGTCTTAAAAATGTGTGACTTATACGAGTACATAACGCAAACTCGTTTTGCCAATACGTACACGTATATGGTACCACAAAGTGCTCACGCATGCCTTTTGCACGTGCTTAATGCCTTTATGACGACCACAAGTTCGATCGGGCACCACGTGGTACAACAAATAGATACCCGCAGTGTGTTTGAATAATGCATTTAAATTACATGAAATATCTATGTAAAATAAATAAGTATTTAATCCTTCCATGGAATGATGTTTTTTTGTTCTTGTTTTCCCAGTCTTAGATTATTGTTTCCTGCGTTTTGGTGTCGCAAACGGTCTATTCTAGAAACAACGCACTGGCAACGCTGAAAAACCATAAGTGAACACAGAAAAATCAAACCATTATAAAAGACTAGCTAAATAGAATTTATTTGAATAATGTTCTTCTGGCATGGTAGATTTGACAATGGACCTTGTGTACATATAGACCATCATTCGAATTAGGTAAAAGTATAGTGTTGTAACGCTTTTCCACGATAATTTGGAAAAATACATGAAGTTTTAACATAGTCTTGACGTTCTGCTTTTAAATACTTTTGCTTGATTGCATGGCGAGTGTTTGATTGCATGGCGAGTGTTTGATTGCATGGCGAAGTAGTAGCGCTTTATACTTTTTTTTCGATGTCGCTAAATTTCAATTTAACAATCCTATTTATTGGAATTAATAAAATTTTGTAATTGAATGCTTACAATTCTGATAATAAAACAAGAGTAACAATTTCGAATGACTGATCGGGTCGCTTTATTATTGTATTTATTGAAGTTTCCTATTCTGCGTGACAAAATAACCAAACGAAATATGTTTTTTCAAGAATTCGTTCAAAGTTTATATTTTACTATAAATAACCTACTCTCTTACACTGCGGTTCATTACATTCATGTATGTTGAGGCACGAACGACAACTCTGCTATGAGAATGTATATAACCGAAATGATTTTCTAAAAATATAGAGAGTATGGCTTACATTGACGAGTTCCTTCAAAGAAATTACGTCACTGGAGATACGTCATAGCTTGAGTAAATAGTTAGATTGAAATGAAAGTACGGATAGCTGTTTGGGTAATACATAAAATAAAGGAATAAAAACGAAACGGTACGTAGATCTAATTCAGGGCGTGTTTCTCATGTTTGTGAAGCAGACTCGGTCCCCTCGTTTTGTGAAACAAATGAGTCGCGAACTTGTCAAAATTATGAAAAATTAAGTCGCAAACTGTAAACAAAATTTTAGGCGCGAGCTTCTAAAATTTGTGGAAAAAAACACGCACAGAAAAAAACCTGTAATATGAACGATTAAATACTGAAGAGCTCTGCCGGGCGACTTTATTCGACCCTAGCTGTTTTTATTAAATAACATCCCTCGGGTTATTTCGGCAACAAGCTGATGCAGCAGAGCTGAGCTGAACGTCTATAATCGACCCACTGACGAAATAACTGCTCGAGGGTCTTTTGCCATAAAGTCTCAGTCCCATATGAGCACCTATGGACACGGCAGTCCAGGATCGTCCCGGATCCTCCCGGATTAAGATCGTTACGAGCACCATCCGCTACAAATGAAGAACAGCAGAAACAAGAAGAAACAAGCTCGAGGTCAAGGTCAAGATCGCCATCAGCTCTACAAGTAGATCTACATGCATCAGCACCACCAACGGAAACTCACGCTAAAAAGAAAATGAAGACGGCCCTCGTCCTTTCGAAGGAACATGGGATCACTTGGCTGATTTGCTACAGCAGAACCATATGCTATACACGACGAGGCAGAAGAAATACAAAACGGGTCAGAGAAGACAGACCTCTGGAATTAAAACGCAGCGAAGCGTGTTTATCATGTCAATTGCCATGCTTACTGTCGGATAAAATGGTGTGGGAAACACAAAGTGTTACAGGTAACTAGTATTTGACAAGTGACTTATGTATCACGTACTGGAACTAACGGAAAGGACGGTTTCTTCTCAGTTTTATCAACGTTGTAATTTTGGTACATGACACGAAAACTTGCAATTAAGAATGATATCACAAAATGAAAGTATCCAGAAAACCGAATGGATGACAATGTCTTGGATGGGGAAAGTTTATCGGGCTCGGCTTACCGAAAATGTGTACGCCTTGTATAATAAAACAAAATTTTACATCGTGTTTCAATGAACTGTTTTCCCGGACTGTTAAGGAATAACACGGACAACCAAGGCATAAATACGACTGTCCCCGGACCCTGTACGGCAGGTACATGGACCATCCGGGCTCATCCCGGTTGCTGCCATCGTCCCGGATCAACACTGCGGTTTTCAACTTTGCAAACTGCCGTGGAAATCATCGAACATTCCAGAATGTTCGAGGATCGACGCGGAGATTCACGGCGGCTACACGGTTCATATGCCGGATATGATCCGTCTTGATCCGGTATCTATATGTGCCTCGGGCTTACGGTCGTAAACGGCTAGTACCGATTATAGACTTCCGGCCCAGCTCTGCCGTATCTCATTGTTTATTGAACAAGTCATTCTATTTTGTTTCTTCACGAATATTTAACACTTAACCAGCCTTCCATACTTTTATTTTCATTCAACATATTACGCAATTTATGACGTATCTTTAGTTTTCTGGGAAAGAGGAGAGCGAGTCAGTGCAGTGTGCATAGCGGGTTGAATGGCTAAATCTGCAGCTAACACCTCACGCCGGGTATGCGAATACTTCGTTTACGGATGGCACTTCACTTACAGAGAACAACAAACGCCACGCGCGAGAGGTGAGTTCTTCAGCTTTTTTGTATTTATGTTCTGTTTATTTGGTTTTTAGACACAGAACATTGTTTGGTTGATTAATGGTATAGCACTTCGTATTGCGAAGAAAGAAATTCGCGGAAAAACGGTGAATTATTTAAAAAAAAAGATAAAATTTCATCGATAATCAGCATGAATTGAATGATCAGTACATATTTAAACAAAATAAACATACTTGGAAATAAATCAAGAACGTGCTTACTATTCGAAATAAAAGATCAATATATCCAGTAATGTTACAACATGTTACATTTTAGTTTACTAATGTATTTGAGAAAATTCAAATGTTTTAAGAGTCGCATGCACATTTTTCATCTGCACTTCGTTTACCGATCATCTAAAAAACAATGGCACTTCGTTTCCTGACATCTAGACACTTTTTTCCAGATATAACACACTCGTATTTTTTGAATCAAAAATGCAGAATTCGCTGTGGAATACTGTTTAAGTAAGCAGGCAATAAATAAAAATGTATGTACTTAGTACGCAAATAAAAAACGAATAACCGAAGCATGTTCTTATCCCTTTGAAATATGATTATGATTTGGTATAAATGTGAAAGATAAATGTTAAACAAATTGGATATGTCTAATGAGTAAAATCTATATGACCATATATTTTAAATTACGTTCTAAGCGGTTGATCTAAAGCATTTATCTTTATGTCCAAATGAAGGTACTAAGGCTATTTTCTTTTATATTAGATAGCATGTCATGAATAATCACTCTGCTTAAACTGCCTCTCAGAGATTAATATCAGCAGCGATGCAGGTTCGAAATTCTATTGGAACTTTTTGGCTCAATGCCAATAAACGAAAATAGCAATAAAAGAACGGGCGGGGTTGATTTAATCACACGATAGTGGTGTAAAAATTATGCATATCCGTCTTTTTTTTAATATAAACACAACACATGCTGCATATGAAGTTCTATCCAATATAGCACCCTAAACTTCGTTTGTGTGGGTATACTAAGTACTGACTCCATAATATGACATTTAAACATTTTATGTACGCATTCCTTTTTTTCCAGAATCAGTTGATTTTACGATTTAATTTTAACCGTGATTCTTAAAACTCAACCAATACAGTGATTTAGGGTCAGGTGAATCGCACTTCGAGCAAACGTTAGCGTTGCGTAAAGGGAAGTGCTCCCTATAAGCAGGGCTCAAAATACAGGGAGTTTTACCATTCTCTTTTTAATTTTGTTGCTACGCATAAGTATCGTCTTGATGATGCGATTCAAATAAGCACAACCGACATAGGATTTTATGAAGAACAAATGTGTATTTGCGTCATAAAGACCCCTTCACTACCGTTATCTAGAGCCCTGCTATAAGTAAAATTTAACACGATTGTGTTGATTCGCATTATCCGTACACATTTATTTAATAATAAATATTATCTTATTTGAAAATTGCAATTATAATAAACATAGTATAAATTAATAGTCATGTGATTTTTGAAAAATATATTTTAAAAATGTTTCGTATGAATAGCCATAATATAAATAAATGCATTTGAGGTAGAAGATAAAACTCAGTTATTAGAGTGCCCGCTTTGTTGAAAGTCTCCGTAATCTGAAGTGCCCTTTATCGGTAAACAAAGTGGCTGCAACTTTATGTATGCCACCTATTACAAAATGTACTATCTTTGTTTATATTTCATTGAATGCTATCAAAATTTCAGTATTTGAAGCACAGTGATTACTCTACATGCTGTTATAGCAAAAAAATTCTTGCAATAATTCAAAGTAGTTTTATTTTGTTAAAATGTTTACTGTTCATCCAGTTTATGCTGTTTTCCGATCAAATTTTCTATTTTTTGGGCAAAACTGTTCCATTCTTCCGTGAAATTGTGTATTCCCAATACAAAAGGATACACCATTTATCAACTCGACCATGTGTCTTGTCTTAAAAACTAATCTTTAGGATATAACTTTAAATAAAACAGAGGAACTTACCTCTAGCGCGTGGCGTTTGTTGTTCTCTGTTAGTGAAGTGCCATCCGTAAACGAAGTATTCGCATACCCGGCGTGCACCTAGATTAACATCAATAGTGCATTGTGGTTAACATTTCTATAGTTCAATCATGCCAGTTCTGAGTATATTGGATTACAAGGACTATTTTGCTCACACATGCAAGTATGGGAAGTTTACAGATAACTGGCCTCAAGCAACCATTCTTGTGTATAAATGTGAATGGGACATAGAGTGTAAGGGACATTTCAATAAAGGCCAGATACCGTGGTCGGTTATCAGGAATGAGGAGGAGTGCCATGTAGAGGAATGTCTGTTAAACTCACTGAGGGAGAAACTGAAAACCTATCATTCATTCAGGTTAGTGAGGACACTATTGTTCTGCATATTTAGTTTCAGCCGGCATAAACGCCACATAAATACCCTCAATCAACGAATTTTTCGTAACATATTTCGTAAAATAAAGTTTACCTACAAAAACTCAGTGTCCCTTAAAGCAAGGGCCAAAATTTAAATTCTAGATGTGGTATGGAAACATAGATTGAACGGGATACAAAATGCTCGTTTATAAAAAAAAATTCACAATAGATCTATATTCCATTTGAATTTCTTGCGACGATATTGAACATTTACTTGCAAACGCGAGATTGGCTTTTTGCAGCGTCGCAAGCGTGACGTAGTTATCATGAGCTGCCCCTGAATTAAAGGAACATTACCACAGATTTTGGCATGTTTTGAAGTTAGTCATTACAGGGCCCTCATTTGGTCGTTTTTGGGGCCGAATTTCGGCCCATCCCCCCTTAAAATAGTATACTTTTTTCCCCTATTTCAGCTAAAAATTCCCCCCTCAAAAAAAGTTTTTTTCTATATACTTTTATACCTTAGTTGCCAGCTGATATTGTGCTATTAACCTTTGTATATTTATGTAAGTTACATTGAAATATAGCAATTTTAAGTGCTTAATGGTTGGTGAAAAGATCTTATAAAATTCCCCTTTTAACCCAAAACGACGTGAAATTCCCCCCTTTAAGGGCCCCGGCCCCAATCCCCCAAAGTGTAGCGAGGGCCATGCATTTAATGCTTATTGATAAATGTAAACATTGGCTCTAAAAAGCTGCAGTAAAAAATCAATAATAAAATTTAAAAGAGAAAAAAAGTAACCAAAAGCAGGGCTCGAACCGCGGACCACTGGAGTCATGGAGTAAAAAATCTACCAGGTCTAAATTAGACCCGCAGGTGTTGGGCGAGTGGCCAAGTCACTTTAACTCTATCAATATGTCATAAAACAATGTTTTCATCATTTTGACCAAAAGTTGATAAACTCGTATTTGTTGATTGTACTGACGTTGATTATGCTCGGTAGCTGGGATATTTTGATAAATTTATTCTTGTAAATATCGGCACTGAATGTTCGGTCAAACGAGAGCCGACCTAGCATTTCTACGAATTCGAGAAGTGTTTTCTTGTAGTTTATGTTGGCAAGTAGCCGTTCGTGGTCTTTTTTCGTCACGAGGAAACCTTACCCAACAAAATGAAACATAGTTTACGAAAATCGACCGCCATTTAGGCACTTAATGGCTTAAACATGCTGATGTAGGTGATTTGCCTGTGTCAAGAGATAACTTCATTGTTTATTTATATATTATATCAGAATTTGTTTTTGTCAAAATGATGACAAATGTTTTTTTATGATATATTGATAGTGTTGAAGTGACTTGGCCACGCGCCCAACACCTATGCTTTGACCACTCGACACTCGGCCATCCGTCATCATACAATGAATCAAATGATGTATTTTATACTGTATATAAGCAATACTCGTAATTACACAAAATGTAACTACAACAACAAAACTCTCCAAATTATTCAATCGTTTCACATTGCAACGCTTTATAATTTTCAGGTTTTTAAATCGTAAAAAGATGCATATAATGGCTATTTTAGAACATGGTTAATGTTCAGTATTGCTGTTTCCTCACAAACTCCTCATAATTAAACCAAAAATGTGCGAATCTGAACAACTTTTTTCAATTTTGTAAAATTACGTGAAAATGCCCCTTTAAGCTGTCCCAAATTGAATTTATTAAAAACAGATAATTTATTTAATGCAACAAATAACATCAATATACATGTACTGGAATTAAAAACCAATTATTGTACAAAACACTGAATATGCTCATACTTGAATTTTGACACCGAATGCCTTAAGCATATATATAAATATATATATATATATATATATATATATATATATATATATATATATATATATATATATATATATATATATATATTATATATATTATACGTAAATGCATTTTAGAACATTTAAAGCGAGATTATACGATTTTTATATGTGTTGAATTGTAATATATTGATATATTCATATAGTGATACAAATATGTTATAATAACACACAATATGCACGAAAAATGATACATTTAAGACGAATTTCATAAAATGCAGCAAATACAAATTAGCGCGCCGAGCCGATTGTGACGAAGATAATTCGTACATATGTTCCTAAAATTTTGGATGCATTCGTCTTTTAAGTAAGTGTTCGTGTGTCGTATGAATCGACATCGCTGCAGGAATTTCAAATGAACCGTTAAACTAAATTTAGATTCACATCGTTCATGCATGATATACATGCTGGCGAATTCGACTGTACAGCCTTTTTCGATTTCAGAATTAATTGTCTGGCTTATTTAGCATTTTTCGACACATGTTCTTCTTAACTTTTATTTTGGTTTATATTGAAATATATGTATAATAAGTTATTTTACACATTTTATATTAATTAATAAATATTTGACAAGATCGTATTTAAATATTTACCCGCTTTAATATCTTCTTATTCAGATACGAAAACTTCCAAAACGATGTAGACGGTTTCAAGAAGAATCTTCACATGAAAAACAACTTCGTAAAACCTGAGCTTAAGCCTGTCGGTTACTTCTCTCTCCGCATATATCTCAGTTATTCTCCCTGTGGGAAGTGCGCAGATCGTCTGATAGCCTTCAAGAAAGAGTTCCATCGTGAGTTAGACGTTGAGATCAGCATTTCCTTTAGCAATTTTTACATGCACAAGGAGCGATCCAACTGGGCCGGTCTTCTAAAACTCCGCTATTATTTCCGTGTTGCTGAAGGTGAGGCAGAAAATTTTACTATTCTTAAGGGAGAAGAAAGATGGGAGAAATTCTTTCAAGAAATGGAGGTCAAAGGAACGGAAACATTATCGAAGTGGAGGGAGATAGCGACTAAAAGACGTGAACGTGAGACGGAAGACGACGTACTGTAAGTCTTACTTATTAGTGCTTTAATTAAAGGGATCTTTTCACGGTTTGGTAAATTGACAAAATTAAAAAAAGTTGTTTCAGATTCACAAATTTTCGGTTTAGTTATGATATTTGTGAGGAAACAGTATTACTGAACATTTGCCATGGACTAATATAGCCATTATATGCATCTTTTGACGATTTAAAAACCTAAAAATTATAAAGCGTTGCAACGCGAAACGATTGAATAATTTGGAGAGTTCTGTTGTTGTCGTTTAAATTTGTGAAACTACGAAGATTGCTTATATTACGTATAAAATACGCATGACATGCATGCTTGGCAGGATAGCTCAGTTGGCAAATGTGTTTTTACTTCTGGATTCCGGGGGTCACTGGTTCGAGCCCAGCTGCGCGCTACTTTTTTACCTTTTTTAAATTGTATTTTTTATTTTTTTACTGGAGCTTTTAAAATGTAATGTTTACATTTATCAATATAAAGCATTTAGTGACAAACTTCAGAACATGCCAAAATCTGTGAAAAGGCCCCTTTAAAGTGATATTATGGACATTTAACAGTTTATAGGTGTCTATCGCAACCGTTGTTTATTTTTGGTGTTTTCACTTCATATACACTTGTATTTGTTAATGCAGCATCAATATACTAAAACAATATTCCGGAAAGAGAAATATCAACCGTACTTTTGTTTGACAACTGATCATGCATGTACGATGTGAACCTTAATTTAGTTTTAGTGCAGATTCGTTCATACGACACAAAGACACAATTTTGTTTTACGGATCATTTCGGCTTAGAGGACTGGGTGAGTCATGTAAAATATCGAATATTAAATATATTTTTATAAACAACTGGTAGCAAGATGAGTTGCAGATAATTGGTCAGTAACCACATTTTAACTACCGGTAACTCTTTTGACTTGTTAATTCTTTTCAGCTCAATTCAACAGTAACAATGCCCATAATATCACTTTAAATGTTTGCTTCAATGTTATTTACATTAAATAATTATGAATAACCTGATCCAAAATGTAATTGCACATTAATGTTCAAAATGATGACAGCATCTAGAATTTATAAAAAAAAATATCAAAAAACAGTGTTTTTTATGGCAATTTCGGGGGCGATATTCCGACATTCCCCTAAAAAAGAGTATATATTTTTCCCCCATTTTGTAAAAAAATCCCCTCGAGTTTAGAAAGAACTGTCTCATAATATATAACTATAATTTATATTATTTTTAATCATTATAAAGAGTTATATTAAATAGTTTTTCCCAAATCCGTGGACTTTTCACATTAATTGCATTTTTCTCCCAAAATGGCCAGGAAAAGGCCTGATGTATCTATATTGTGTCAATATTTGTAGATAAAATTTTCCAATTTGGTCCATTTTATTGATAAAAAATGCTCAAATTTGCCATTTTATCGATTCAAAATATCCCAATTAGACTCAAAATGGCTAAGAAAACTGAGACTGTGCATGAAGGCTGAACTGTCTGAAACTAATGTTGAAAAAATCATTGATATAAATTTTAATTTAAAGAAAAAAGACAAAAACATTCAGCTGTTAATATTATATTCATATAAACATGTGTATTAATATAATAAATATCATAAACAAGTGAATTTTTAATTTTCCCCTTTTCCTAAAAAACAACGCATTTTTCCCCTTTGGACGGGCCCCGCCACCATTCACCTATAAGTGAAAAAAAACACTGAAAAAAAACCGACGACCCATGTCGTTATGTGTAGCATAGCTGTAGGTGGATGGTCCACGGCCGTCCACAAGCTCAAATGACCATATATGGAGAAAAAGGCGGGACCAAACCAAATAGGCTTGCAATGCGCATGCCCAAGCAAAACCGATTGTAAGCCATCTTGAATTGTTAGCGTGAAAAGAAATTATACTACATTTATTGGATATTTTAATATGATGAATATTCTAGGTAGAGAATATGGATAGTATTATCATTATTAGTATTACGTCAACATTAACTCAACAATTGTATTGCTGACATGAAGAAAAAGCTATTTCGAGGTTGTTTTGACCATTGATTGCTAAGTAGGTCAAACTCAAAGTTTTAACTTTTATTGATATTTTATTTAGTTAAGGAATCTTCGAGTAATAGTTAAAAAAAATCTTTCGCATTCTAATTCTATAGCTAAATCATGTGTTGTTGCTATATTATAAACTTTCGTGCATGAGCCATTTAAATCCGTTTGCATTACTTTTTAGTTGTTTCCCCTGGAAAATTCTCTTCTTGCTAGCCTTCGCCGAGTTATTCAACAACATCGCTATATTGCTGATTTTTGCTGTTGTTTTGGTTAAAGCTGCATGCTTTTGTTGGATAATGTTTAATTTATCATTCACGTTTTACATATGATTCTGTTTAAACCATATTTAATCTATGTTTTGGTGTATTTCGCGCATGCTTAACTTGCCTGATTTCGGACGTAATTTACTTTCGGATACATGCTCCTCTTGTGTTTTTTTTCGATGTTTTCTTATGTATGCAGATTAAAAAAACAGCTCATGCTTAAATGTGTTATTGAGCAAGTGACTTCTTTATACTATGGCAGGAATAAAAAAAACTGTTATAAAATTATAAAGGAAGTTTAGTTACATGTATAAACTCACAGTCACAAGTGTGTAAGTATTACTGTTACATTTATTTATATTTACTAAAAGTAAATATATGCTCACATATCAGTAAGTATTGTACAGCCCTAAATTATATTTAATACACCCATCTAGGCAGTTAATTCATATATGTGCTGGCTTTAATTTACATTCATGTTATTATCACCCTGCAATAGGCGGAGGGATATTGTTTTGGCCTTGTCCGCCCGTCTTTCCGTCCATCCGGCACTTTTGTGTTGGGAGCCATATCTTGGAAGTGCTTTGGTGGATTTCATTGAAACTTGGTATGAGTATATGTATAGATAAGAGGATGATGCATGCCAAATGGCATTGTACACTATCTGTTAATAACGGAGTTATGGCCCTTCGAACCTAAAAAAATGCTTTTTTACCTGAGTGTCAAATATAACACTTTTGTGTCCAGAAGCTAATTAGCGGGGGATATCAATTCAATGAATTTGCTTGTTATTAATTGAAGGGAAATAAACCTGTTATTTTGTCTGTCATTATGGTGTTTAAAGTCACATTTAATGGCATCCAACCTACTTTATTTCAAATACAGTAACACCTGGCGCCATGACCTGGATGCAGATTCTAAGCAGATGGGCCAAAATGGGGGCAGCTAGAGAGACTCGCCTGGAACTGACAAGCCTGGAGGGAGCTGGTTGACTGTTGGCGAGATGGGACAACAGACGAAGAATAAACGAACCTACTTGATTTGATAAACATTTTTGTAAGTCATTCAAGAATCGAGCAAACTTTTTGTTTCCAATAAGCAGTCCTGTATATATCCGAAATAAAATAAAATGTTTCACTCAGGTTCCTTGATACTCATCTTGGTATTTAAGGGACCTTATAACAGATTATGGCATGTATTGAAGTTTGTCATTAAATGCGTTATATTTATAAATGTAAACATTAAATCTAAAAAGCTCAATTAAAAAACAAGAACAAATTAAAAGAAAAAGTAATCATCTGGGCTCGAACCACTGACCTCTGGAGTAAAAGTCTAACGCTAAGACGGCCATCCATGCTCATACAATATTTTATACTTTTAGTTTCTATAAGCAAAGCTCATAGTGTCACAAAAAACGACAACAGAACTCCAAATTATTCAATTGTTTTGCTTTGCAACGATTTATCATTTTCAGGTTGTTAATGTTAAGTATAACTGTTTTCTCACAAATATCATAACTGCAACAAAAATGTGCAAGTCTGAAACAATTTTTATGCCCCCTTTCAAAGAAAAGGGGGCATATAGTTATCAGACTGTCCGTCTGTCGGTCCGTATTTCTGTCACACTTTGCGTTTAGGTTTCGAAAAATGCTCATAACTAATATTTCCCTTGAGATATAACCTTCATATTTGGTATGCATGTGCATATGGACAAAGCCTTTCCATACGAACACAAATTTTTACCCCTGTGACCTTGACCTTGAACTTAAGGTCCGTGTTTAGGTTTCAATATCTGCGTTTAGGTTTTGAAAAATGCTCATAACTTCTATGTCCCTTGAGATATAACCTTCATATTTGGTATGCATGTGTATATGGACAAGGCCTTTCCATACGCACAAAAATTGTTACCCCTGTGACCTTGAACTTAGGGTCCGCGTTTAGGTTTCGAAATCTGCGTTTAGGTTTTGAAAAATGCTCATAACTTCTATGTCCCTTGAGATATAACCTTCATATTTGGTATGCATGTGTATATGAACAAGGCCTTTCCATACGCACAAAAAATTTTACCCCTGTGACCTTGACCTTGAAGTTAGGGTCCGCGTTTAGGTTTCGAAATCTGCGTTTAGATATTGAAAAATGCTCATAACTTCTATGTCCCTTGAGATATAACATTCATATTTGGTATGCATGTGTATATGGACAAGGCCTTTCCATGCGCACACAAATTTTGACTCCTGTGACCTTGAACTTAGGGTCCGCGTTTAGGTTTCGAAATCTGTGTTTAGGTTTCGGAAAAGCTCATAACTTCTATCAAGCATTTATAGGGGGCATAAGTCATCCTATGGTGACAGCTCTTGTTTTATTTTGTCAATTTACCAAAAAATGCAAAGGCCCCTTAAAATACATGAAGTAATGTTTACAGTTGTCCATAACCACATATTGAAAAATAATGTGCAATCTCTATCTATTGGCATACAAACAAAGCCAATCTGTTGGATTATTACTCATGGCAAGCAATATGATCTTAGGTATACCTTCTATAATCAGGTGTTTGCACTTTAATCACATTAAAATTTGAAAAACTATAGAAGTACAAAAAGGTCAGAATGATAACAAACAGGTTTGTAATGGACATCATCTTGCAATTGCTATTTATGTGAGTGGGATGGTACACAAATTCTGAATTTGTTATATGTAGGACATTTAGTAACTTAGCAACCCATGCATGTTGCAAGGGTGTTAATTGTCCGGATTATTTGGAAATCCCGATTTGAGCCATTCAGGATTGAATTTTAGATCAGTGTAAATCCGATGATTTGTTTTAAGGGGGTGTGAACAAATATTGTAATTGCTTCATTGGCTTGCGGGGCATGTGTGCTTAGTATGGATTTTTCCTGGTCTTTTTAACAAGGTTTTCCAAAGAAAAAAACGGGTTATTAGATTGGCAAATGCTGGCTGGCGGGCGGACGGAACAAGCTTGTCCGGGCCATAACGTTGTGGTTCTTGGTGAGAATTTAAAATCATTTGGCACATTTGTTCACCATCATTAGACGGTGTGTCGCTCAAAAGAATACCGTCAATATATCCAAGGTCAAGGTCATACTTTGAGTTCAAAGGTCAAAAATGGCCATAAAAGAGCTTGTCCGGGCCAAAACTATGTCATTCATTGTGAGACTTAAAAATGATTTGGCATATTTGTTCACCATCGTGGGACGATTGCACTTTAGAATTACGTCAATATCTCCAAGGTCAAGGTCGCCACAACTAAAAATATATTTATTTTGAAACAAAGGGGGTTAATTATTAACAATCAGTTCAGTTTGAGTTGTCTCCCTCTATCAGACTTTTTTCTACATTGAAAACCTGGTTTTGTGACAATTTTGTCCCTTGTTTTATTATTGTCTGATTGGTTATCCGCTGACACGGACATAAAAGGTAACTGACCTAACCTCTTGGCTACTTTCCAGAAATCTTACATACTACAAAATGTAGCATATGTCCCCCATCATTAAATTTCCATTTTCTGCTGTCAAACTAAGTGCATATATTATTTCATTTGCAAAAGACATATCTGGATATATTTTTGGACAGTTGTTTTACTGTATGGTTAGTGGATTAACATTTATTATGCCCCCCTTCGAAGAAGAGGGGGTATATTGCTTTGCACATGTCGGTTGGTCGGTCTGTCGGTCCGTCCACCAGGTGGTTTCAGGATGATAACTCAACAACGCTTAGGCCTAGGATCATGAAACTTCATAGGAAGATAGATCATGACTCGCAGATGATCCCTATTCATTTAGAGGTCACTAGGTCAAAGCTCTAGGTCATGGTGACCCGAAATAGTAAAATGGTTTCTGGATGATAACTCAAGAACGCATATGCCAAGGATCATGAAACTTCATAGGTAGATTGATCATGACTTGCAGATGACCCCTAGTGATTTTGAGGTCACTAGGTCAAGGTCACGGTGACCCGAAATAGTAAATGGTTTCCGATTGATAACTCAAAAACGCATACGCCTAGGATCATGAAACTTCATAGGTAGATAGATCATGACTCGCAGATGACCCCCTATTGATTTTGAGGTCAGTAGGTCAAATGTTAAGGTCACGGTGACCCGAAATAGTAAAATGGTTTCCGGATGATAACTCAAGAACACATATGCCTAGGATCATGAAACTTTATGGGTAGATTGATCATGACTCGCAGATGACCCGTATTAATTTTGAGGTAACTATGTCAAAGCCAAATGCACGGTGACCCGAAATAGTTAAATGGTTTCCGATGATAACTCACGAACGCTTACGCCTAGGATCATGAAACTTCATGGGTACATTTATCATGACATATTGATTTTCAGGTCACTAGGTCAAAGGTCAAGGTCACGGTGACCCGAAACAGTAAAAAAAAATCCGGATGATAACTCAAGAATGCTTTTGCCTAGGATCATGAAACTTCATAGGTACATTGATCATGACTCGCAGATGACCCCTATTGATTTTCAGGTCACTAGGTCAAAGGTCAAGGTCACGGTGACAAAAAACGTATTCACATAATGGCTGCCACTACAACGGACAGCCCATATAGGGGGCATGCATGTTTTACAAACAGCCCTTGTTATCGATGTTCTTCATAACATTTATATAAAATGACAATTACACATCGAGTGTTACTGGTGGTCTGGCTTATAATATTTTGCATTTTACTCACCAGAAATAGCAACTAAGACTATAAAAAGAACAATGAACTATGGCTTTGGGGGGCTCTACTTGTAAGGGACCTACAGCCTCAGACTCCAGACTTTATCATAAGGATTTCAAATTTGGGACATTTGACACCCCTGATGTTGTGCCATGTATCAAAACCGTCTATATATAAAAATTAATTTTATTAATTGGATATGTTGAAGATTTGGTGATGCATTGGATTTCATTTTGTGTTTTGTTGACCTACTTTTAATTTTTAGGCTCTATGGCTGTCAAAACACAATTGTATTAAAATGAATAGTGCTTCAAATTATACAAGAAGTCACTTTCATTTTGTTTAAGATGTTTTTCAGTTTCGTCGGAAGACATTTCCCACCAACCATCCTGTCTTGAAAGAAATAACTTTTGAACCCGATTATCTGGTAATACTATTTTTTTTACATACAGTTATTAGTGAATTATGAACATTTCATAAGGATCTCAAGGGTCACAACAGGTATATATATATAATATATATATAATCAAGATTTTCCATAGGCAGTTAGAGCACAGCTGGCCCGAATAGCATGGACAAGTTAACAATTTTTTTTTTAAATATCTAGTGTGTAAAAATTACTTTGCATTGCAGAGAACTTTAAGATCATTTTATTTCTGTAAAAAATGTTCAAAGTTATATCCTGAATGATTTAGGGCCTTAAATTATATATGGAAACAAGCATATTTAATAATAAAAAGGCCTGTTGAGTTTTTAATTTGTTCTCTTAAGATTTACAGAAAGACCCTTTTTAGCTCGACTATTATATATGAAATCTATATAGTGGAGCAATTCTACTCACCCGGCGTTTGCGTTAGCCTTAGCATTGGCGTAAGTGTGAGCATGCAAATGTTAAAAGTTTGCGTACTACCCCAAATATTTTCAATGTCCCTTGGCATATTTCTTTCATATTTTGCGTACTTCTTAACAAACATGACCCCAACCTATAAACAAGAGCAGACAACTCTATCAAGCATTTTGTAATAATTATGGCCCCTTTTCCACTTAGAAAATGCAGCAAATATTTAAGTTTGTTTACTACCCCAAATATTTTCAATGTCCCTTGACATATTGCTTTCATATTTTGCATTTTTCTTTACCAACATGATCCCAACCTATAAACAAGAGCAGACAACTCTATCAAGCATTTTGTAATAATTATGGCCCCTTTACCATTTTGAATATTCATATTATTGATAAATCTATGTTAAAGTTGGCGTACCACCTAAAATATTTTCAACGTCCCTTGACATATTGCTTTCATATTTTGCAAACTTATTTACCAACATGACCCCAATCTATAAAGAAGAGCAGACAACTGTATCAAGCATTTTGTAAGAATAATGGCCCTTTTTCCATTATTATATGCATATTACTTAAGATTCAACCCAATAATATCTTTGACAAGTTTTAAAATGACGCCGGTTGGTTGAAAAACATGGCATTTATGAGGTGGGGCATTTTCCTTATATGGCTATAGTAAACCTTGTTATCACTCTAGAGGCCACATTTATTGTCAGATTTTCATGAAACTTGGTCAGAACATTTTTCCAATGATATCTTGGATGAGTTTGAAAATGGTTTTGGTTGCTTTAAAAACATGGCCACCAGGGGGCGGGGCATTTTTCCTTATATGGTTATTTATATATGGTCCATATATGGTTATATATGGCTTTAGTAAAACCGTGTGAACACTCTAGAGGCCGCATTGTCCAATCTTCGTGAAATTTGGTCAGAAGATTGGTCTCAATGATATCTTGGATGAGTTTGAAAATGGTTATGTTTGCTTGAAAAACATGGCTGCCAAGGGGCGGGGCATTTTTCCTAATATGGCTATAAATGGCTATAGTAAAATCTTGTTAACACCCTAGAGGCCACATTTATTGTCGGATCTTCATGAAACATGGTCAGAAGATTCATCCCAATAATATCTTGGACAAGTTTAAAAATGATGCTGATTGGTTGAAAAATATGGCTGCCAGGGGGCAGAGCATTTTTCCTTCTATGGCTATAGTAAAACCTTGTTAACATTCTAGAGGCCACATTTATTGTCTGATCTTTATGAAACTTGGTCAGAAGATTTGTCCCAATGATGTCTTGAATGAGTTCGAAAATGGGTATGGTTGCTATAAAAACATGGCCACCAGGGGGCGGGGCATTTTTCCTTATAGGGCTTTAGTAAAACCTTGTTAACACTTTAGAGGCCACATTTATTGTCAAGCTTCATGAAATTTGGTCAGAAGATTGGTCTCAATGATATCTTGAAGTTTGAAAATGGGTACATTTGCTTGGAAAACACGACTTCCAGGGGGCGGGGCATTTTTTTCATTATATGGCTATAGTAAACTCTTGTTAACACTTTAAAGGCCACTTTTATTTCCGATGTTCATGAAAAATGGTCAGAAGATTCATCCCAATAATATCTTGGACGAGTTCAACCATGATGCTGATTGGTTGAAAAACATGGCTGCCAGTGGGCTCTGCATTTGTTCTTTTATGGCTATATAGTAAAACCTTGTTAACACTCTAGAGGCCACATTTATTGTCTGATCATCATGAAACTTTGTCCGAAGATTTGTCCCAATGATATCTTGGATGAGGTCAAAAATGGTACAAATACGTACAGACTTTAATGATAAACACTAGTCTGGCCAATGTCGTCTTACAAGCTGGTATATACACTCACTGCTAGAGCAGAATCATTTGTCATCTGTTGCAGACAGGCAGTGGTGATCGTTCTTAGCAAATTGAGTTGCGGTTCTTTCCGTAGCTAAGGCTTCTAAGCACACACTGATTTGCAAAATATGCTCTGTAAATTCTAAAATGCGACCAACTAAAAACAAACCCTTTGCCAACTTCTAGGTCAAAGGTTAAGTTTGAACATCATGATTCCTTTTAAATGGCAAATGATATTCGCGTACGATCTTACAACTGTAACTCCCTATTCCCAACTCGGCATTTTCATCAAAGGGCATGAAGGGTGTCCAAGGTTGACAGGTTGGAATCTTTGAATGGCAGGGTGCTGCGCCCTTCCATTCATGCCAAGCTGGAGCACTGGTTTTGATGGTGTTTCACTTGTAACACACCAAGCAGTATGACCCATTATATTTATCAACATGGCTAAAATGAGGCCAAAATAAATGCCCTTTGTTTATTTCCAAAGACATGGATGGATCATCTTTGTCTCTGAATATATTATAAATACTCGTGTTGTTGATTTTGTCCTGTTTGCTTATTGCAGGAAAACTGTTAACGCATTATGTTGTGAAGACTCCTCTGTAATCAGACAGCTAGCAGTATTATGATTATCAAATATTAAAATTTGACTTAACAATATAGCGCTTCAAATTATATAAGACTTTATTTTTGTTTCAGATATTTTCCAGTTTCCCCTCACAACAATTTGCATCAAACCTCTTGTCTGGTAAGAAATTTCCATTGAAACCAACTGCTGGTAATACTATCTTTTTGGTAATGGGGGCTATATAGGAACCACTTTGTCGGTCCGTCAGTCTGTCCCGAAATTTCATCAGATCTTCACCCAAACTTGGTCACAAATTGTATCTAGATGATGTATAGGTCAAGTTTGAATATGGATCATGCCCGGTCAGAAACTAGGTCATGGGGTCACTTATTGTGTTTTAAACCTGAAGTTTGTCTGGGCCATAACTTTGTCATTTATTTCATACAGTATTTTAAATGATGGAACAGTTCATAATGATTTCAAGACATCTTCTGATCCCTGGAAGATAAACTAGGGATTGATCTGTCTGTATATAACAGTTCAGAGACTTCCAATCTAGCGTGAGAAGATGTAATGATAATGTAAAATGGAAATTACATATAACCATACATGCCATAATTTTTCAGACCAATTCCGGGACATTGTGTTAAATTGTCCGGGACTTTTGCCGATTTTCCGGGACATGTATAAAATGTAGCGATATTTATAGACATATGCATTTTTGGTACGTTTTGTTTTGTTTCGCATCGTTAATTGCAAAAGTTCGAAAGCCTATCCAAAATATACTTGATCTATTATAACGTCAAATTAAACATTACTAGTTCCTTTACTAGATACAGGCCATGTGTTTTCAGTGTAAGCGTTCTAAACATAGATGGTGACGTCACTGCGTTATTGTTATTAAGACCGGTGTGTAACGCGTAGTTGTTGATACGCCTTTATTCATTTATAACATTTATATAATAAAAAATACAACAATACAGTACCGTTAGATTGTCAACTCAAATCAATTCACAATACATACAACCAATCACATAAAACAAATACAACAAAACAGTACCGGTAGATCGTCAACTTGAAATCCGTACAGTC
Source organism: Dreissena polymorpha (assembly GCF_020536995.1). Taxonomy (NCBI): domain Eukaryota; kingdom Metazoa; phylum Mollusca; class Bivalvia; order Myida; family Dreissenidae; genus Dreissena; species Dreissena polymorpha. The sequence continues at coordinate 61,645,016 of NC_068359.1, forward strand.
ACACATTAGTTACACTCTTGTTTCGATGTAGATATAAGTCAATTAACAACCAAAACAATGCCGCCTTTTCGGTTTGACAGCGAACGTGAGACAATCAATATGATAACAGGACCCCTGTTAATTGATCGATTTTGACACGTAGCGTAGTCTGCCTATTCGGGTAGGCATTGTCATGGAGACGCTGCATATATACACAGATTCGAGGTGCAGTTAAGCCTAAGATAAGGTACATGTATATATGGATTTTGTAAATTCAGGGACATTTGACAGATTTCCGGGACAGCGGGACAAGTTCTTCATTTCCGGGACTGTCCCGGAAAATCCGGGACGTATGGCATGTATGATATAACAGTTCATACAGTTTAAGAAATACAATACATTTTATACAATGTCGTTTTTATGCCCCCGAACCAACGATTTTGAGGGCTTATTAAAATCGCTCCGTCCTTTAGTTTGTTAGTCCATCCGTCCGTCTGTAAGTAAGTAAGTCCGTCTGTCAGTCCGTCCGGATTATTTTCCGTTCAATAAGTCTAGCAATTGTCATCAGATCTTCACCAAACTTCATGAAAATGTGTAAGGCAATAACATCTAGGTCAAGTTAGATAATGGGCCAAATAGACCCAGACACCCCTGAGTTATGGCCCTTGAATCATAGTAAAATAGGGTTTTTAGCTCGACTATTATATATGAAATATATATAGTGGAGCTTTCCTACTCTCCCGGGGTTCCAGTGTCCGTGAGCGTTGGAATGAACTATAGTGGGGGACATATTGTTTTCGCCCTGTCTGTTGGTCTGTCTGTTGGTTTGTTTGCTCCAACTTTAATATTTTGCCATAACTTTTGCAATATTGAAGAAAGCAACTTCATATTTGGCATGCACTGTGTATCTCATGGAGCTGCACATTTTGAGTGGTGAAAGGTCAAGGTCATCCTACAAGGTCAAAGGTCAAAATATACCTAGAAAGGTGCAGATTTGCTTCAGTTTTGTGTTTAGGTTCATTTTATTCCTAAAATATCACAGCTATTACACTATGCCTCCAAACAATATACGAAAGCTTGACCCAAACCAAGACACTCTTGATGTTAGTAATGGTAGGTGAACGTAAGAATTAAATGCTGGCAATTCACATGAAATTGACATGAGGGTTTATTAATTATCCATGGTCCTGATCCCTTTAATATCTGAAATCCCTGTTTGTGCATATAACATAATGAGAACACCCTTTGGGCGACCTAACTTTGTATTTCAATCAGTTTCTTGTTTTGACCATTATTTTTACATTATTATCAAAACTTAGTTTCCTACCCTTGAAAAAGGAGAGGGACTTACGGTTTGCGCTCTGTGTCTGTCAGTCTGACACTTTTCTGGATCCTTCGATAACTTTAAATGTTCTTCACCCATTTACTTCAAATTAATACTGAACCTCTCTTATGACAATACGGTCAATCTCAACTATGTATGGCCCCATTACCAACCCTGGGGTGCCCCTCCCACATAGGCCACGCCCACCCAAAATTGCCTTTATGCGTCGGTCTCTGCCGCGCCATTTCTAGTCAACATTGGAGACATTGGCATCTTAAAGGAATAAATTATGTATGAGCCCAAATTTTGCAGAACTATGGCCCTTGCTCATTTTTGTTTAGCTCCTCAGCTGAAATCATCATCTAGCAGTCACAATAGTTGAGCGGTTGGAGAGGCATGCATTGCGTCCTACTACTGCTCAGACTATATTATGGTAATGCCTTATCCAAATAACACAAGTATTCACCATGTGCAAATGTCTTGTTGTCTGTATAACTCTCTCTATTAGCTCAAAGTAAAAAGCATTTGAATTTGCACACTTTGGTATTTTAGTTTAATTTTGTTTGGACATTACAATTGTTTTGAAACTAAATATTAGTGTTGGGGCATTACACTTCTCTTTAAAATGTTTATTTGTGATTATTATTTTTTTCAGTTTGGCAGACAAAACATGCTGATCAAAAAGAATGTGTACCACAGGGGCCAGTGTTTCCATTTGAGTGATTGACAAGAAGAAGAAGAGATGAGAAATGTTATCATCATATTTTAGTCCCTACATTTATAGTGTACAGCTCAATGTATTGAACCGGTGTTGTAGAATATAATTGGAGATACATGCGAACATTATAACATTATATATAAGATGATATTTCAAAAGCAATAAGAAATAAAAAGTATAAAAAGGTCAAAACAGTAAACCTTGTGTTTACAGTGGACAGGTTTAAAGTGGAAGTGACTAGTTAATTGTTGATCATAAGCTGCACTGATGGAAAAAATAGTGGGAAATTACTATCTAGAAAACTGTTTAACGTACGACAACAGTTGTGGAACTTCATAAATGACCGTATGTAACAGGGCTGGGCAGTTTTCCTTATATAAGCTATAGTGAAACCTTTTGAACACTAGTGAAGTCACTGTTTTTTTTCCAATCTTCATGCATTTTGGTCGAATATTTGTTCAAATGATGGCTCAGTCCAGTTTCGAAATTTTTATGTCTATTCAAAAAACATATCCACTAGAGCACGAGGCAATTGTCTTTATATGGCTATAATGAAACCTTGTAAATTCTCTAGAAGTGACATTTTTAGCCATATCTCCATAAATTTTGGTCAGAATATTTATTCTAATGATAGCTCAGTTGTCGAGTTTGTAACTGGTTCCGGTTTGTAGACTAACATGGCTGCCAGTGGACATGACAGTTTTTCTTAATGTGCTAGAGTAGAACCTTGTTAACACACAATTGGCCCTTTTTATGTGCATTTTTCATGAATGATGATCAGAGCATTTGGCCCAATGTAATCTCAGCTGACTTTGAAACTGGATCACATAACGTCAAAAAGTGGGTCAAAATGTCAAATTAAAAAAAGCTTGTAAACACTGGAAGTTGCATTTAAAATTGTGTTCCTTTTTTATGTCCCCCACTATAGTAGTGGGGGACATATTGTTTTTGCCCTGTCTGTTGGTTGGTCTGTTGGTTGGTTGGTTTGCGCCAACTTTAACATTTGCAATAACTTTTGCAATATTGAAGATAGGAACTTGATATTTTGCATGCATATGTATCTCATGGAGCTGCACATTTTGAGTGGTGAAAGGTCAAGGTCATCCTTCAAGGTCAAAGGACAAATATATGGGTCAAAATCACTCATTTAATGTACACTTTTGCAGTATTTCAATATTCAAGATAGCAACTTGATATTTGGCATGCATGTGTATCTCATTGAGCTGCACAATTTGAGTGGTGAAAGGTTAAGTTCATCCTTCAAGGTCAGATGTCAAATATATGAGTCCAAAATCGCTCATTTTATTATACTTTTGCAATATTGAAGATAGCAACTTGATATTTGGCATGCATGTGTATCTCATGGATCTGCACATTTTGAGTGGTGAAAGGTCAAGGTCATCCTTCAAGGTCAGAGGTCGAATATATGTGGCCCAAATCGCTTATTTTATGAATACTTTTTCTATATTGAAGATAGCAACTTGATATTTGGCATGCATGTGTATCTCATTGAGCTGCACATTTTTAGTGGTGAAAGGTCAAGGTCATCCTTCAAGGTCAAATATATGGGTCAAAATTGATCATGTAATGTCACTTCTGCAATATTGAAGCTAGCAATTTTATATTTGAAATGCATGTGTATCTCATGGAGCTGCACATTTTGAGTGGTGAAGGGTCAAGGTCATCCTACAAGGTCAAACGTCATATAGGGGGACATTGTGTTTCACAAACACATCTTGTTTAAAGTTTGTCAAAACATTTGCTGTAATGATAAGCAAAGTCAAGTTTATAAATAATATTTGTCTACAAATTACATATTTTTCATTAAGTTCATTTATTATTCTAAACTACACCCTCTCAGAATAGTTTAGTTACTTCTGGTCACAGTTGAGCACCTTAGGGCTCTTGTTCTATAATTTGATTGTTTTGGAAAATTGTCATTTTGCCAAAATGTGAGCAAGTCCAAATTTAATTAACCCTGCTTTGTAGTATCTTGTTTTCCTTATATGTAAAAAGTGGAAAATTATCTATGAATCTGACTGCATAGATATTTGGTATTCAGCAAAGCATCGTGTAAATGTAGTAAAACTAAACACAATTGTGTTAGCATAAAACTGGCCATGCCATGGGGGTCAAATGGTTAATACAGACTTGTAGGAAAAAGACTTCTAAAAATTTTATCCGTTAAATATATTTTGTGTACATAATGATTAGCTTTTTCCTTCAACTTATCGCTTTCATGGTGTAAAGAAAACATGCCGACTTACTAAGTAAGTCGGAGATCTGGGTTTGATTCCCAGTGAAAGTCAAGTCACAAGGAAAAATGCTTATTGTTGGAAGGATTTATTAGTTATTCAAAACGTAAGATTTTTTTCTTTGCTCGTTCAGTTACAAATAACAGCAAATGATCTGAAAGTATTTGTTTATAACGTAGAAGTTAGTGTCATGAATAGTAAATTGGAATAATGCACTTAATAGAAACTTTACATATTGTATATAAGACTAAAATACGCAGAAATGAAATACCAGTAGCATTATTAATACATTTTTATACCCCCACAAACGAAGTTTGTCGGTCCGTCTGCCTGTCTTGTCTGTCGGTCCGTATTAAGTGTCCGCTCTCTAATTCAAGTTGTTTTTACCCGATCTTGCCCAAACTTGGTCAGATGTTGTATCTATATGATGTCTAGGTCAAGTTCGAATATGGGTAATGCCGGGTCAAAATCAAGGCCAAGGGGTCACTTAGTGCGTTTTAAACTTTGAGCATGGTGTCCGCTCTCTAATTATGCACCCCTTCGAAGAAGAGGGGGTATATTGTTTTCCACATGTCGGTCGGTCGGTCCGTCCATCAGATGGTTTCCGGATGATAACTTGAGAACGCTTAGGCCTAGGATCATGAAACTTCATTGGTACATTGATCATGACTGGCAGATGACCCATCTTGATTTTCAGGTTACTAGGTCAAGGTCACAGTTATTCCAAATAATAAAATGGTTTCAAGAAGGTAACTCAAGAATGCTTAGGCCTAGGATCATGAAACTAAGGATCATGAAACTTCATAGGAACATTGACTGGCAGATGACCCCTATTGATTTTCAGGTCACTAGGTCAACGGTCACAGTGACAAAAACGTATTCACACAATGGCTGCCTCTACAACTGACAGCCCATATGGGGGACATGCATGTTTTACAAACAGCCATTGTATATACTACTACCCCATGCTCGTATATAAGTAATGCCGTATCAAGCCAGTACTATACTAGCGAGTCATGTATCGGATATATCCTACTACCCATGCTCGTATATAAGTAATGCCGTATCAAGCCAGTACTATACTAGCGAGTTATATAGCGGGTATATCCTCCTACCCCATGCTCGTATATAAGTAATGCCGTATCAAGCCAGTACTATACTAGCGAGTCATATACCGGATATATCCTACTACCCCATGCTCGTACATTAGTAATGCCGTATCAAGCCGGTACTCTACTAGCGAGTCATAGCGGGTATATACTACTACCCCATGCTTATATATAAGTAATGCCGTACCAAGCCAGTACTATACTAGCGAGTCATATACCGGGTATATCCTACTACACCATGCTCGTATATAAGTAATGCCGTATCAAGCCGGTACTATACTAGCGAGTTATATAGCGGGTATATCCTACTACCCCATGCTCGTATATAAGTAATGCCGTTTCAAGCCAGTACTATACTAGCGAGTTATATAGCGGGTATATCCTACTACCCCATGCTCGTATATAAGTAATGCCGTATCAAGCCAGTACTGTATTAGCGAGTTATATACCGGGTATATCCTACTACCCCATGGTCGTATATAAGTAATGCCGTATCAAGCCAGTACTATAATAGCGAGTCATATACCGGGTATATCCTACTACCCCATACTCGTATATAAGTAATGCCGTATCAAGCCAGTACTTTACTAGCGAGTCATATACCGGAAATATCCTACTACCCCATGCTCGTATACCCGGTATAAGTAATGCCGTATCAAGCCAGTACTATACTAGCGAGTCATAGCGGGTATATACTACTACCCCATGCTCGTATATAAGTAATGCCGTTTCAAGCCAGTACTATACTAGCGAGTCATATACCGGGTATACCCTACTACCCCATGCTCGTATATAAGTAATGCCGTATCAAGCCAGTACTATACTAGCGAGTCATATACCGGGTATATCCTACTACCCCATGCTCGTATAAAAGTAATGCCGTATCAAGCCAGTACTATACTAGCGAGCCATAGCGGGTATATACTACTACCCCATTCTCGTATGTAAGTAATGCCGTACCAACCCAGGACTATACTAGCGAGTCATATACCGGGTATATCCTAATACCCCATGCCTTTATATAAGTAATGCCGTATCAAGCCAGTACCATACTAGCGAGTTGTATACCGGGTATATTCTACAACCCCATGCTGGTATATAAGTAATGCCGTATCAAACCGGTACTATACTAGCGAGTTATATAGCGGGTATATCCTACTACCCCATGCTCATTATAAGTAATGCCGTATCAAGCCAGTACTATATTAGCGAGTTATATAGCGGGTATATTCTACTACCCCATGCTTGTATATAAGTAATGCCGTATCAAACCGGTACTATACTAGAGAGTCATAGCGGGTATATACTACTACCCCATGCTCGTATATAAGTAATGCCGTATCCAGCCGGTACTGTACTAGCAAGCTATATACCGGATATATCCTACTACCCAATGCTGGTATATAAGTAATGCCGTATCAAGCCGGTACTATACTAACGAGTCATATACCGGGTATATCCTACTACCCCATGCTCGTATATACGTAATGCCGTATCAAGCCAGTACTATACTAGCGAGTTATATACCAGGTATATCCTACTACCCCATGCTCGTATATAAGTAATGCCGTTTCAAGCCAGTACTATACTAGCGAGTTATATACCGGGTATATCCTACTACCCATTCTCGTATATAAGTAATGCCGTATCAAGCCAGTACTATACTAGCGAGTCATGTACCGGATATATCCTACTACCCCATGCTCGTATATAAGTAATGCCGTACCAAGCCAGTACTATACTAGCGAGTTATATAGCGGGTATATCCTACTACCCCATGCTCGTATATAAGTAATGCCGTATCAAGCCAGTACTATACTAGCGAGCTATATACCGGATATATCCTACTACCCAATGCTCGTATATAAGTAATGCCGTATCAAGCCTGTACTATACTAGCGAGTTATATAGCGGTATATACTACTACCCCATCCTGTTATAAGTAATACCGTATTAGTTACACTGTTTGTAACTGATGGTGTATGAGAGCGAAGCTCGAGAAGGGAACTGAGGGTGTATATCCTATACACAATCAGTTACTAACTGTGTATCCATTATATCTCAACCGATTACTCGGGGTGTATGGAAATTTCTCAGGGTGTATGGAAAATACACAATGGGCACATGGCCTCTCAAAGCAAATCGAATCAGGTCATTTTTGTAGGAGGCGAGTTATACCTTACTACCCTATGCTCGTATAAGTAATGCCGTATCACATCAGTTGTATTTTTGACGTCATTTAGTTATATACAGGATAGTCATATAGCGGGTATTTCCTATAACCCCCAAGTACGTACTGTTAATGCTATATCAAACCTGTTATATTCCTAATTTCACAAAGCGGGTATAACCGACTATCCCAGGCTCAAGTTTGCCAAGCGGTATCTACCCAGTAATATTCTATATGTCATTATGCGGGGATACCTGACTATCGTATGTTCGTATTTAAGTGATGCTGTAGCACATTAGTTCAACACTCACAAGTCATACCAAGGGTATATAGGGTTAGGGCAACTAAACCTAATCATATTGTTCACTGCTCGCCTGCATGGTCTGTTCTTCTAAAAGCCATGTAAGAAACACAATCATTCTGCTGTGTGCATATTTTGATCAAATTAATGAATGCTAGTTCGGTTGTTCGGCGTAGCTGTCTTACCAAGCTTTTCACATTAAATACCCTTTATCAACAAACAATTAAATGATGGGGAAATTTCACGCCTGTAGACCCGAATGAATGAATCAGAATATTTTAATTATTGATTTCAGAGAAATCACCCACAGCATTGGCCAAATCACTGCGGAAATCCGGACTTCTTCATGCACGTTTTTGAACCTAACAACAATCACTGCGAAATAGCGCAGACCGTGTTTGACTTACGCTGGCCGCATACGCATTAAGACCTATTTTCGCAAGACGCGACTATAAGTGTGATTTGGTTGTGTTGAAAGTACACTGTGCATGTATGAACTATTTACATCTCATTGCGATGGCGATATAATAAATTCATAATAAGCCTTGTGAGGCCACATATGATCACATGTAGTATATTTTTATCTAAGGACAAAATTGTTCGGTTTGAATATACGTGCACTTTATAAGAAACACATCATGCGGTGGATATGCGACAATTAAACCTTTATTTTCTATTTAAATATTTATAAACGTGAATATACGACTTGCTTTAACGATACAAGCGTTAATTCGTTACTGATAGGATCATGCGGCAGCAATGAATAGGACACTCCTCGTGTAAGTAATCATCATAGTCTAGGGACCCTTCAGATTTTGCATCGTAAAAAGTGTGACCCAGTAATATTGCTTAAAATGGTTGAGCTAACTTAATTTTCATATTTTCTCGTGCTCTTTAATTACCCACATATTTAGGTCTGGTTGAAGTACTTTTACTTCCCACAGAGCAATTCGGTTCAAATAACTAATAACAACAATACAGATTTTTAGCTTTATTTCAAATGTGAACATATTTATTTAACGCAGACGTGTACATAATTTTAACACAGAACAAGGGCTGTTTGTAAAACATGCATGCCCCCCTATGGGCTGTCAGTTGTAGTGGCAGCCATTGTGAATACGTTTTTGTCACTGTGAACTTGACTTTTGACCTAGTGACCTGAAAATCAATAGGGGTCATCTGCCAGTCATGATCAATGTACTTGAGAAGTTTCATGATCATAGACCTAAGTATTCTTGAGCTATCAACAGGAAACCATTAAACTGTTTTGAGTCACTATGACCTTAATCTTTGACCTAGTGACCTGAAAATCAATAGGGGTCTTCTGCCAGTCATTATCAATGTACCTATGAAGGGGGTCATCTGCCAGTCATTATCAATGTACCTATGATTTTTTTATTTTATGATCCTAGGCAGTAAGCATTTATGAGTTATCATCCGGAAACCATTTTTCTATTTCGAGTCACTGTGACCTTGACTTTTGACTTAGTGACCTGAAAATCAATAGAGGTCATCTGCGAGTCATCATCAATGTACCTATGAAGTTTCATGATCCTAGGCGTAAGCGTTCTTGAGTTATCATCCGGAAACCATTTTACTATTTCGAGATCAATAAACCTATGAAGTTTCATGATCCTAGGCCAAAGCGTTCTTGAGTTATCATCAGGAAACCATCTGGTGGACCAACCAACTGACATGTGCAAAACAATATACCCCTCTTCTTCCAAGGGGGGCATAAATATAATATTAATTTTTAGTAATCTAAATTAAATCAAAATTGCTAGATTGTATTTTCCGAGAAATTATCGGAAAACATCGTTAAAGTTAAAGGGTATCTGCCAGCTTATGCCATTAAAACACAAATGTTAAATGACAAAAGCTGTTGCCCGGTTCACGGCACGCGGAGCCTACCCTATTGTGAACCAAAATCTTTTTGTGTATTTCATCCTAGTAGTTACCTTGACATAGAACAGACACATTGGTTACTTTTATGAAACAATTCTTATAAAACTTGGTATACAAATTGCGACATTGTTGCCCATTTGTCCGTCAGTCCATGTCCGAATAGTAGCTAAAATTGAGAAAACTCAGTAAGATTTCATGAAACTTAATATTCACATAATTTTTAAATACACAAAATAATACATTGACCATTTTAATTTTGTGATAAAACTTGGTTTACAAATGAACTCAGAAGAGCAATGTGATATTTATTTTGTCCCTACCGTTTTCACATGAAGGGATTTACGGTTGACCCACTGTCCATCGGTCTGTCAGTCAAATAAACCTGGATCTGGTTACAATGTTTTCCTAAGATTTCACCAGGTTACCTACTTTTTGGACACACTCAACCCAGGCTTACTCAACCAAGATGAGCATGTCGATCAGGTTTCATCAACATTGAGTCGAAAAAAGCCTGGTTTCTTCCATCACCTGATGATCCTCTAACACAGCAAGTCAATCCTCGAATGTCCGAAATATGTTCTGGTTCTTATAGTGGCAGACAAAAACAAGACCTATGATTTTAAGTAAATTTGTTATGTTCATATATACATTAATTATTCCAACTATTTTTTTAGCTCGTATATGTTGTTATACAATTGTATTAAACATGGCCATTTAAGTCTTTCATAAGATTCTAACTAAACAAATGAGTTTTAATTTCTTTTAAAACTCTTGATGCAAGCAAACGATGAACGGCAGTATTGGGGGAAAAAACTGGCAGACAATATGTATTTGACCATCAAAACTAGAGAAGACTGAGATAAAGATATGCAGAAAATGAAGCAACACCAGTTCATACACAGTGCTAAACTCACATCATAGAGATGTTTAAGTTCATGGATTTCAAGACTATTAAAGCTCAGGACTTTGGTACAGTCTCCCCATCTACAGCATTTCTCTTGAACCACATGAGAGATGATATGTGCATCTTGCTGTCCTATGGAGTGGAAGTCTTCCTTGCAGGATATCCATTTGCACGAATACTCCTATAACAAGCAACTTTGTAAACTGCAGATTGGAAGCCAAAGTCAATTAACTTACAGTGTCCACATTTTTAACTTTAGTTATAATCATTGACTAAGTTTTTCACAAATGTTATTTTTGATTGAAATGTTAATGAAAAGGCAAAAAAAAAGAGATTTACTGTGAAATAAGTCAATGGAGATAAGCCTACTAATAGCTCTTGGTGTGTATTGTGGATTTCACCATGATTTGTTTAACTCTATTTTTGTTTTATTTATCTATATATTGATATTTTCTATGAGTTCTTTACGCAGATACACATCTAATCAGAGCCTCTGTTAATGTAATAAAAGTATGTTACTGTTCTGTTCTTCTGTTAATAACTAATCTAAAAAGAAAGAAAACAAGTAAATTTGCACTATTGTATGAATATGGCATACACTTATTTTTCCATGTTGAAATCTTATTAAATTCATGATATGAAGCCCTAAAATGTTTGTAACAAACAGATGGATGGACTGACAGACTGACCGATGGAAAACGCCAACACTATATCTCTCTGGCTTTGGAAAGGATAATGATTCAACAGAAAGTAGATATCATCAATAAAAACTTGATGCATCTAAGTTAACTTAGCAATTAGTGAGTTCAATATGTCCTTTAACTGAACAAAAAACAGATGTTTCAAAAACTTAACATGATTTGTCATTTGTTGCAAATATTAAGAAGCACTTACAGGTCCTGGGTTTCAATCACCAACATATGATAAAATAGTTCTCAGTAACAAAAGGCACAAAAATGCAAGAAAAAAATCACTTTAATGTTAAAATAAATATAATAGTTATTCAATAAACGATGTATATTTTGTCATAAAGTACCGGTCCTGGATTGTTCTCAACATCATTTAAGAGCATCAACATCCGCTGGGACAGGTTAACATGTTGTTGAATACACAGCTGCATCATGATGTAATGAAGACCACCTTGTCCACACATACGACCCAGAATCATCAGCCCAAACATCTTGATCCACATGGTGGGTGGGAAATGTTTGTATGTTCCTAAAGAACAAAACATGTTAATGATTTATCATTTCAAGTATAAAAGGCAAGCCTTAAAATTCTTAGAAAGCTTTAACATCTGAAGGTTAATATCACCCTGGCTGTGCAGATCTTGGTAATATACCCATTTAAAAAACATTCCTTAAAGCCACACACCTTGAAATGAAATATCTGGCATAGTAAATTTGGATATAAATAAGAAACATATTTTATCTTTGCCAATTAGAATATATCTGGTGGTTGCAAGGTAGAAATCCGTCTTTCTTGTGCTTTAAAACTTAAAAATAATTGTGTTTCTCGAATTGAACATGTACGTATACAAATCATACATTCAGTTTTAAAATATAAAAAAATAAATTACTTGCTAACTAGGCTATAGATTTAATGACAATTTTGCACACTTTCAAATTGCATCTATATGTACTGAGTAACATGTATTTCATTTCAAGGTGTGTGGCTTTAATGTAATAAACAAGAGTGCTAAACTGTCACAAGATACACCCGTTTGAAGGTTTTGGACACCATGCTAAACGCTGGAAATGCACTAAGTGACCTAGTTTTCGACCCGGCATGACCTATATCTGAACTTGACTTAGATATCATTAAGACACAACTTCTGCCCAAATTTGGTGAAGATCGGATGAAAACTCTTTCAATTAAAGAGCTTACACCATGCTAAATCCTTGAAATGCACCCTGTGAACTAGTTTTTGACCCAGCATGACCCATATTTGAACTTGAACTAGATATTGTCTATATACAACTTCTGACCACATTTGTTGAAGATCAGATGAAAACTACTTCAATAAGAGAGTGGACACCGTGCTAAATGCTTGAAATGCACTAAGTAACCTCGTGACCTAGTTTTTGACCTGGCGTGACCCATATTTGAACTTGACCTAGATAACATTTTGACACAATTTCTGACCAAATTTGGTGAAGATCAGATGATAACTACTTCAATTTGAGAGCGGACACCATGCTTAATCCTTGAAATGTACTAAGTGAACCCCTGACCTTGTTTTTGACCAGGCATGACCCATAATTGAACTTGACTTAGATATTGTCTAGATAAAACTTCTGACCAAAGTTTGTGAAGATTGGATGAAAACTACTTCAATTAGAGAGCAGACACCATGCGAAATGCATGAAATGCTCTAAGTGACCTCGCGACCTAGTTTTTGACCCGGCATAACCCATATTTGAACTTGACCTATATATCATTTACACACAACTTATGACCAAATTTGGTAAAGATCAGATGAAAACTACTCCAATTAGAGAGCCACCAATGCTAAATCCTTCAAATGCACTAAGTGACCCCGTGACCTAGTTTTTGACCTGGCATGACCCATATTCAAACTTGACCTAGATATTGTCTAGATACAACTTCTGACCAAGTTTGGTGAAGATCAGATGAAAACTATTTGAATTAGAGAGTGGACACTGTTATGGACGCCGCCGCCCGCCAAGGGTGAAACTATAATACGTCCCGTTTTTTCAAAACCGGCGTATAAAAATAAGTAATATCCCTCACAGGGTTCAGGTCACACAATTAACTTATAGACAATAGGCAATACTTAATTCATTCACTTCAAACTGTTTCTCTTGACAGATAACAAATGTTCAATCAAATTTTCATTCAAGATCATTTGGTTACAAATTTGAAATATACTAAAATTTGCCTTCATAATGGAAACTTCTATTTTCCAAGCATGCCTTCCACTTCCTTGAGCTGACTTCGTTGAGTTCATGATTAGCAGATGCAATCTGTAAGATTTACTTATAAATAACTCTAAAATAAGTGATTGTTACCCAAAAAATAAAAAAATATAAATTCTTTTGTCTAATTACACACTTTCACATACATAAATGTGACACACGCATAAAGGCCCATAACCATCCAATCAAAATATTCAGAAATAGAGGTGCTCATTATACTAACAGTAATGACTAAGTTTGTATACATGTATGTTTTTTCAACTATGTTTTGCAAAATATTCTCATGCAAACCAGGGTTTCCAATTTAATAAGCCACATGTACATTGCATGTAACAGGGGTAAGACAATGCTAACAAGAAATGTGGTTGTCAGAAACACAATGCCCCCTAATGCGCCACTTTGATTATTTTTTTTACCTTTGACCTTTAAGGATGACCTTGATCTTTCACCACTCAAAATGTGCAGCTCCATGAGATACACATGCATGCCAAATATCAAGTTGCTACGTTCAATATTGCAAAAGTTATGAAGAAGGTTAAAGTTTTGGTTAAAGTTTTTGAATTATTTTTTTGACCTTTGACCTTGAAGGATGACCTTGACTTTGACCTTTCACCACTCAAAATGTGCAGCTCCATGAGATACACATGCATGCCAAAAATCAAGTTGCTATGTTCAATATTGCAAAAGTTAATATGAAGGTTAAAGTTTTGGTTAAAGTTTTGGGACACACACACACACACACACATGGACACATACAATGACAGACAGGCCAAAAACAATATACCCCCGATCTTTCGATCCGGGGGCATAAAAATAATCCTGGTTGTGTTTTTCAAGCAATCTAGCTAAAACAAACAGGTTTAATAAAATAGAAAGATTAACTAAAATGAACATACCAGTTATATAGGGCTATAACTATCATATTGAGTATGTCAACACAAAATCGTGTAATTAGTTGCTAAAAGATACAGAAAGCTTTATATGGGAAAGTGCATGTGTTGACCTCCTTTTTTTGTTACATTATTTGTACATAAAATGCTTGTCAAGCATACACAAGTTAGTGATTTAAAGTCATACCATTGGTGAGCCTATCAGCTTAATTTTACTCTCTTTTCCAGTCTCTGGTTGCTTGATGTGGCGACTGCAGAAGTGGCTCAGCAAAGCGTCTTCGTTGGAGCAAACAACCCTGCATTCTGGACACCGATTGTGCGCCTCCTTTAAATATAAAACTTTGTGAAACATAAAAATATATTAAACATTTATTTTTCATCATTTTAACCAATAAATACCTACTAAACAAGAACTTTGACATTAACTTGGATAAGAAAACATATATATTATTTTCAATTAAATTGTTAAACAAGAGCTGTCTCCGTAGGATGACGTATGCCCCCAATAAATGCTTTGATAGAAATTATGAGCATTTTTCGAACCCTAAACGCGGACCCTAAGGTCAAGGTCATGGGGTAAAAATTTGTGTGGGTATGGAAAGGCCTTGTCCATATACACATGCATATCAAATATGAATGTTACATCTGAAGCGACAAAAGAAGTTATGAGCATTTTTCGAAACCTAAACACAAAGTGTGACAGACAGACAGACATCAGACAAACAGACAGAAGGACAGTGCGATCACTATATGCCCTCCTTCGGCGGCATAAAAAAAGTTAATCCAGAAATGCAAAATAAGTCCCAAACTAGAGAGCGGACACCATACTTAATCCTTGAAATGCACGTAATGTAAGCAAGTTAGTTCAAATAACAATGTACACAATTTCAATACTTTCTTAAAGTTAGTTCAAATAACAATGAACACAATTTCAATATTTTCTTATCACTTAATCAATAATTATTATTTAAAAAAAAACATCCTGACAGTCCCCTCACATTTATGTGACTGAACTATCAGTCAAAAAAACGTTTGTTAGCTAACAGGGAGATATCTGTTATGGGAGAAGGTTCAAAATATTTTTGCCATTTCTTATATCACACTGCAAGTGTCAGTGCTACTGGCTCTGGGCATTTTCTATTTTTATCAAACCACTAAATTCAATGTATTTTATTCAGAAAACTTTGCAAAAGACAACCTCAGTGTCTGGACTGACCTGATGCACCAAAACGCACAAGTCAGCTACATCTCTGAAATTATTTCAATACAATCATTTTCATTAATAAAAATAGATAACAAGAGCTGTCAGAGGACAGCGCCCTCGACTATTCGAGTGCTTGACAGTATAACGTAAGCCATCATGGGGAAATTGTTCATATTCAATAATTTATTAGATGATCTTTCAAAAATAAAAAAAGGAAAAAAAATAAAAATTTGGGGAGGGGGTAGGGGGGTTGAGAGGGGGGTATAACATGGGGTGTGGTCATTTATTAGACGATCTGACGATCTTTCAAAAATAAAAAAAGGAAAACAAAAAATTGGGGGGGGGGGGGTGGGGGGGGGGGGGCAGGGATTCTGGGTTGGGGCGTGGGGTATTGCAGTGCTGCAGCTAGGATTTAAAAAGGGCAGGGGGATTTTTTGTCAAAAGGGCACTTTGGACGCGCAGTATTTTGTCAAAAGGGCACTTTCGAGCGCGCAGGCGTTTCTAGAATGCTTCCTC
Source organism: Dreissena polymorpha (assembly GCF_020536995.1). Lineage (NCBI taxonomy): Eukaryota > Metazoa > Mollusca > Bivalvia > Myida > Dreissenidae > Dreissena > Dreissena polymorpha. Next base: position 61,661,230 of record NC_068359.1, read on the forward strand.
ATGCATGTTAATTTATGTGTTATCAATAATTGTAAGAATAAATTATTCCCATTGTCATTAAACAATTCAAATTTAATTACTACAATGAGGAATAAATTAATTACAATGTATTTTAATAAGAGATTTATTAATCATCATATGTAAAAAAAAAAATAAAAAAAATTTAAGGGCAGGGGGGGCCCTAGGAAGGTCAGGGCGGAGGTTAGGGAGGGCAGGGCGGGGCGCCCTTCGATTTAGGCCTAGCTGGAGCACTGGTATTGCACGGGTGGAATCCATTGTGGTATTCAGGTAAGTGTTGTTTTGTCGAAGTATTAATAAAATCTTATCATAAATAAAGAAGTTATGTGAATTTAAGCAAAATGTCCAATTCTCAAAGTAAAAAAGGGGCCATAATTCTATCAAAATGCTTGATTCAGTGGTCTAATCTTGTTTATAGGTTGGGGTCATGTTGGTAAACAAGTATGCAAAATATAATAGCAATATGTCAAAGGACATAGGAAATATTTGGGGTAGTACGCAAACTTTAACATAGATTTATCAATGATATGCATATTCTGAGTATAAAAGGGGCCGTAATTCTATCAAAATGCTTGATTAAGTGGTCTCCTCTTGTTTGTAGGTTAAAGGTCATGTTGGTAAACAAGTATGCAATATAACAAAGCAATATGTTAAAGGACATAGGAAATATTTGGGGTAGTACGCACAATTTAACATAGATTTATCAATAATATGCATATTCTAAGTATAAAAGGGGCAATAATTCTGTCAAAATGCTTGATACAGTGGTCTGCTCTTGTTTATAGGTTGGGATCATGTTGGTAAACAAGTATGCAAAATATGAAAGCAATATGTCAATGGACATTGAAAATATTTGAAGTAGTACGCAAACTTTAACATTTGCACGCTCACGGAAACGCCAACGCCGGGGTGAGTAGGATAGCTCCACTATATATATTTCATATATAATAGTCCAGCTAAAATACAGTCAACAATTAAAGAGTTGTTGTCACTGGGAATGTGATCTTGCATATATACACTTCATGTTGACAACATATTATTTTCAATTAAATTGTTAAACAAGATCTGTCTCCATAGGATGACGTATGCCCCCAATAAATGCTTTGATAGAAATTATGAGCATTTTTCGAAATCTGAATGCATTTTTTGAACCCTAAACACGGACCCTAAGGTCAAGGTCATGGGGTAAAAATTTGTGTGCGTATGGAAAGGCCTTGTCCATGTACACATGCATATCAAATATGAATGTTACATCTGAAGCGACAAAAGAAGTTATGAGCATTTTTCGAAACCTAAACACAAAGTGTGACGGACGGACAGACAGACATCAGATAAACAGACGGGAGGACAGTGCGATCACTATATGCCCTCCTTCGGCGGCATAAAAAACGTTAATTTAGAAATGCAAAATAAGTCCCAAACTAGAGAGCGGACACCATACTTAATCCTTGAAATGCACTAAGTGACCCTGTGACCTAGTTTTTGACCCGGCATGACCCATATTCGAACATGACCCAGATGTTGTCTTGATACAACTTCTGACCAAGTTTGGTAAAGATCAGATGAAAACTACTTCAATTAGAGAGCAGACACCATGCTTAAACCTTAAAATGCACTAAGTGACCCTATGGTCTAGTTTTTGACCCGGCATGGCCTATATTCGAGCTTGACCTAGATATTGCCTAGATACAACTTCTGACCAAGTTTGGTAAAGATCAGATGAAAACTATTTGAATTAGAGAGCGTACAAGAAAAGTGTGACAGACAGACAGACAGTGCGAAAGCTATATACCCTCTTTTCTTCGAAAGGGGGCATAAAAAATGTGGAGTAAAATATATACAAATGTGTTCTTTTTCTTTGCAGACTGACTTACCTATCAAAATAGTTACATAAACAAATATGTATAATTATATTGTTAATATTATGCGCATAAATAAAACATTTGCTATTTCATGTAAAATTAATTGTAGACAGCAAATAATGAAACAAGAAACCGTTTGAGACGGGTGATGCTCCACAAAGGTTTTTTTGTCACAATATTGCACTATATATTCAGATAAAAGGAAACGTCTTGAGGGGCATAACTTTGGACAAAATAATACAATGGATGGTTTAGTAACTTAAAAATTTCAAAGGGCCATAACTCTGTAAATAAATCATCTAACCAGAACCCACTAATAACATGCGCATCTCCTCAAGGTAGTTAAGCTTCCCATAAAGCTTCATTGTATTCCAGTCAGTAGTTGGGGAGAAATAGCCCGGACAAGAATTGCACTATATGTACAGTTATTAGAAAATTTCAAAGGGCCATAACTCTGTGAAAAATCATCCGACCATAACCGGCTTATAATATGCACATCTCCTGTTGGTAGTGAAGCTTCCCATAAAATTTCATTGAATTCATGTAATAAGTTGCTGAGAAATAGCTCGGACAAGAATTGCACTATATGTACAATGGAAAATTTCAAATGGCCATAACTCTGTGGAAAATCATCCGACGAGAACCGGCTGATAATATGCACATCTCCTGTTGGTAGTGAAGCTTCCCATAAAGTTTCATTGAATTCCCGTCATTAGTTGCTGAGAAATTGCTCGGACAAGAATTGCTCTATATGTACAATGGAAAATTTCAAAGAGCCATAACTCTGTGAAAAATCATCCGACCAGAACCCGCTAATAATATGCACATCTCCTCTTGGTAGTAATGCTTTCCATAAAGTTTCATTGAATTCCAGTCATTAGTTGCTGAGAAATAGCCCGGACAAGAATTGCACTATATGTACAGTAAATGGAAAATTTCAAAGGGCCATAACTCTGTGAAAAATCATCCGACCAGAACCCGCTGATAATATGCACATCTCCTCTTGGTAGTAAATCTTCCCATAAAGTTTCATTGAATTCCGGTCATTAATTGCTGAGAAATAGCCCTGACAAGAATTGCACTATATGTACAGTTAATAAAAAATTTAAAAGGGCCATAACTCTGTGACAAATCATCCGACCAAAACCCGCTGATAATATGCACATTTCCTCTTAATAGTGAAGCTTCCCATTAAGTTTCATTGAATTCCGGCCTTTAGTTGCTGAGAAATAGCCCGGACAAAAATTGTTCACGGACGGACAGACGGACTGACGAAGCGGCGACTATATGCTCCCCCCCAAATTTTTTGGGGGAGCATAAAATGTCAAATTAACATGGATAATAGAAAATATTGTGAAATGCTTTATTTATAAATTAGAAACTAGATAACACTTCTAAAATGATTGCAAGTTTCCATGACTCATTGAGGAATAAACCATGTAAAATGTTAGTTTTGCAAATTTATATAGTTATGAAAAACAACTACATTAAATTTAAATATCAAAGCTTTTTTTTATAATTGTATATGTACTGGTAAAACACCGCTTCATTCGTAAGAATGTCATTTGAGCCTAGATGAAGATACAGCTGTTGAACATCCATCTTCCGCAAGTCTCTCAACAATGCATGGCGAAAACGATCACAAGAAAATTTGGCACCTTTGAAAACAGAGTTGGCGAATGTCTGTGTAAATAAATCACAAATATACATGAATGAATACACAAGGAAAATTCATGCTTTGCCTCAAGATTAAAATGAAAAGTTTGCAATTACAATTCCCTACAATCTGTAAAATATTCCACACGCTTAAATAAAATATATAACCATGCAAATTAGTTAGAAAACGCAATGATGCCAATCATTGCACATCAGCATAATAAGTTTAACTTTATATTGATGACAAATACTGTAATCATACGAAGCTTAGGACTTGACATTTGAAGTATAAAGAAATGAAATAATTACATCATTTATAGAAACTATGAGTATCACGTTTAAATGGTGGCATTTCGTGTTTTCTCAAAAATGTTTCCAAAAACAGTAAACATTTAAACGACTGTTGATATCAACATAATCCATTTTAGTTCATTACGTTACAATGTTGCAAAACTTATTAAAAGCTGTTAAAAAAAGACTGGTATACATTTGTATCATGTGACAGTGTGCCAGATGGCCCTTATTCACAACAGCGTAAACATAACAAAACACCATGTACGACCTAGACGGCTTGAATATTTGACACACGTCGGCACAAAGTGCTCGGGAAAATTTTCCAGCTTTTTGTTGCATGATCATTCCCCGAATTGTCTTGAACATTTGACGCGCGTCAGCACAACGTGCATGAGGAAATTTTTTCCGACATTTATTCATCCGCATTCATTTTTAATTTAATAAACAGATACTCGTTTTTATGTACATCTTGTTAGGTAGAAAACAATAAAAATTTTACACAGGTGTAGTCTTATTGAAGAAATGTGGGATCAATATTTATTTGTCTTTGTTATAAAATACTACGGCATGTAAGTAGAAAATGTGTACCCAATGACTCAACAACGGCAAGAACAGTTGGTTTTAATATGACGTCATTGCCTAAATGGGTTATGATCTGAATGTAACTTCTGGAAATAATCATTACTTTCAGTTTGGAAATGCGATGTCAATGACGCTTTTATAACTGACATATGGATACCGTTTAAATGGTAACCTTTTGTTTATTTCATTAATCATTTCGTTTTAACGTTTAGAAAAATGTGTACATGTGATACCATTAATAGAAACAAACCTGAAACTGTAATTACTGTTCTATACCATTGTCATTACATATTCTCATCAGAGATTGGCAGGCATTTGACAGCTATATCATCAGGAAGAATATCCTTAATCCGATGAGCATTGGAGTCCCCAGCCATACGGTTCACTTTTCTCCTGTCTTGGGCACCTGAAAAAATAAAAGGAAAATGCTTCCTGACACAACACTGCATCCTGTTCAAAAGAGCCTGCGTAATAAATCTACTAATTATAAAAAGACAAGTCTTAACAACCCAAATACTACCTTAACAATACTATTGCAACAAGACTAATAAGGACGACTAAACTTGTCTTATGGGTATCTAACTACACAAAAAGAATATAAACAAAACAGATCAATCACGCTTTAATAAAAATAAAGGTCACACAAGTTAAAAAGCACTAGTTTTCAATAATCAATAAGTGTCAAAATTGCAATACACTGGTCAGTGTTCAGTGCAAATATCACTATGAACATGTCAAAAGTGTCAATTATTGCACTAGTGTGTAACACACTGAATGTGTCCAAATGCGCGAAGCACCTGTTTTTTAATAATTAGTATTAAAGTGTCACTCAAAATTGCAATCCACTGGTAAGTGTTCATTCAATGCAAATATCACACAGTCACTATAAACACATCAAAAGCGTCAATTATTGCACTAGTGTAAAACACACTGTGAGTGTCCAAATGCGCGAAGCACGGGTTTTTAATAGATCACAAAATGGGTAATAAAACGCACAGTTGAACTTAAGATGAAAAGTAAACACAAATCCTTCGTTCACCCACACCGAGTTACTAGGACTTGGTCGCGAAAATGAATGCCACTTTGAATTATACACTTTACAACGTCGAAATACACCAAATCACAATTAAAAGATAGCTATTGCAAGTTCAAAAACAAAACTGAAATATATAAGCGCCGAAATGACTTCTTGATCTCAAAACAATGTCACAAACGTATACAATACCGGATCTCAACCGTTTGAAAGCTCGTGTGCAATCAAAAGGGGAGATTATTCCAACGATGTTTTTTTCTTGTTTCTCCATTCGGTACCCCTCGCACGTTATTTGATTACGCTTTCTTCATATATGGTCATATTACACTCATTCATAACGTTTATTTATAGATGTTTGTGTTGTGACATATATGGTTATGATTACCATATAAGGTAAAGACGGCCAGGGACCAGAGTCGCTCTGATAGTATGGAATGAGTAAGTTGAAAAAGGGGCATAACTTTTGAAATCTAAGAGGATAACATTCGAATATGTGGATCTTCATATAACAAGAAGCATTGCATGCAAGCTTGAATACTGTTTATTGAATGGTTTCTGAGAACGCTAGCGGACACGTATGTGTCTATCGATGTACAGACTCAATTTTTACGTGCTGCGATCTACTTATTCCCGCGTCTTTTGCCTAGATATTTTGGCCATGTGCATGGCTAAGTGTTTCTATGTTTTCGATGTTACTCAGCTGATTTTATTTAAACATGCATTATGTAATCAGCATGAAGTGTATATGTGAAGACACCATTTACTCTCATCAGTGACCCGCTGATTCATGAGTTATGTGCCCTTAAACTGCATTATTAATATAATTTTAAATAACATATCTAGTTAAAATGTCATTTAACTAGTTTTCTAGTAGTTCTGTATGAAGCTTGATTAAATCCTGTCCTATAAAAAGACACAATTTACATTTCGGCTTTATTGTCTGCCTATAAGAACTTAGAAATATATTTATTATTGAATCTGATTGTTTGTTTCCATTGTATAAGTTTCAGGAAGCTTGACGAGGCAATCAAAAAGCCTGTGCCTATTGGACGTTGTTTGGCCTTCTTCAATTACAAGGACGATATACGGTGCAGATATAGTCACGAGTGCTTGTGGTGTGAAGATAGCCATGAAATAGCACGCCTGTGTAATACGTTTTTTGAATTCCTTGCTCTAAAACAAGAAGGCCAGGGTGACACCGATGCGCTCCCCTGAGTTCAATGTACAACATTGACAAAGTTTCGAACCAGATTCAGAAATAAGTGTCAAACGACACGTATTTCCCAAATAAACATTTTGCTTTTGGACTCACATGATCTAGATTAACACATGACCTAGATATTTTAAAGAAATATTTCACTATTGCTTTTACCTGTTCCTAAACGATTACGAAGAAACGTTCATCTTAAAGATGAATGAAAGAAGATATCTTCTGATGTTTTAAATATTAATTGTCTTATACGCTGATGATATTGTATTATTTGCGGATATACCTCAAGGCCTACAATGTGGTTTAAACATTCTTAGTAACTACTGTCAAATATACTTTTAAAATAGCAATTAAAAGTTAATGTAAACAAAACGAAAGTAATCGTGTTTCGAAAAGCGAGACCACTCCAACATACAATTTACACATAATTAAAATAATGAAACTGTTAGTAATATGTCTTATCTTGGAGTAGTTTTAAGCTCCACTGGCCAGAGGCAAGCGGGGCTTATGTCATGGTCCTGTGTCCGTCGTGGGTCCGTGCGTGCGTGCGTCCGTGCGTGCGTTAAATTTTCCTTAAAACATCTTCTCCTAAACTACTGGTCCAATTCTGATGAAATTTCACAGGAATGTTCCAGGGGTAATCCTCTTTCAAATTTGTTCAAATTATGCTCCTGGGGTCAAATTTGACCCTGCCCCGGGGGTCACAAAAATGAAAATTTGCTTATATAAGGCCTATTTTGTGAAAACTTACAAAATCTTCTAGTCCATAATCTTTGGGCCTAGGGCTATCAAATTTGGTATGTAGAGACATCTTATAGTCCTCTACCAAATTTCTTCAAATTATGCCCCTGGGGTCAAATTTGACCCTGCCCCGGGGGTCACAAAATTGAACATATGCTTATATTAGGCCTATTTTGTGAATACTTTCAAAATCTTCTCGTCTGTAACCATCAGGCCTAGGGCTATCAAATTTTGTATGTAGAGACATCTTATAGTCCTCTACCAAATTTCTTAAAATTATGCCCCTGGGGTCAAATTTGACCCTGCCCCGGGGGTCACAAAATTGAACATATGCTTATATAAGGCCTATTTTGTGAAAACTTTCAAAATTTTCTTGTCCATAACCATTGGGCCTAGCTCTATCAAATTTGGTATGTAGAGACATCTAATAGTCCTCTATCAAAATTCTTCAAATTATGCCCCTGGGGTCAAATTTGACCCTGTCCCGGGGGTCACAAAATTGAACATATGCTTATATTAGGCCTATTTTGTGAATTTTTCAAAATCTTCTCTTCCATAACAATTGGGCCTAGGGCTATCAAATTTGGTATGTAGAGACATCTAATAGTCCTCTACCAAATTACTTCAAATTATGCCCCTGGGGTCAAATTTGACCCTGCCCCGGGGGTCACAAAATTGAACATATGCTTATATAAGGCCTATTTTGTGAAAATTTTCAAAATCTTCTCGTCCATAACCATTGCGCAAAGGTCTATCAAATTTGGTATGTAAAGACATCTAATAGTCCTCTACAAAATTTCATCAAATTATGCCCCTGGGGTCAAATTTAACCCTGCCCGGAAGGCACAAAATTGAACATATGCTTATATAAGGCCTATTTTGTGAAAACTTTCAAAATCTTCTCGTCCATAACCATCGGGCCTAGGGCTATCAAATTTTGTATGTAGAGACATCTTATGGTCCTCTACCAAATTTCTTCAAATTATGCCCCTGGGGTCAAATTTGACCCTGCCCTGGGGGTCACAAAATTGAACATATGCTAATATACGGCCTATTTTGTGAAAACTTTCAAAATCTTCTCGTCCATAACCATTTGGCCTAGGTCTATCAAATTTGGTATGTAGAGACATCTAATAGTCCTCTACCAAATTTCTCCAAATTATGCCCCTGGGGTCAAATTTGACCCTGCCCCGTGGGTCACAAAATTAAACATCTGCTTATATAAGGCCTATTTTGTGAAAACTTTCAAAATCTTCTCGTCCATAACCATTGCGCCTAGGTCTATCAAATTTGGCATGTAAAGACAACTAAAAGTCCTTTACGAACTTTTTTCAAATTATGCCCCTGGGGTCAAATTTGACCCTGCCCCGGAGGTCACAAAATTGAACATATGCTTATATACGTCATATTTTGTGAAAAATTTCAAATTCTTCTTGTCCATAACCATTGGGCCTAGGTCTATCAAATTTAGTATGTAGAGACATCTAATAGTCCTCTACCAAATTTCTTCAAATTATTCCCCTGGGGTCAAATTTGACCCTGCCCCAGGGGTCACAAAATTGAACAAATTCTTAAATAAGGCCTATTTTGTGAAAACTTTCAAAATCTTCTTGTCCATAACCATTGCGCCTTGGTCTATCAAATTTGGTATGTAAAGACATCTAATAGTCCTCTACCAAATTTCTTCAAATTATGCCCCTGGGGTCAAATTTGACCCTGCCCCGGGAGTCACAAAATTGAACATATGCTTATATAAGGCCTATTTTGTGAAAACTTTCAAAATCTACTCGTCCATAACCATTGGGCCTAGGGCTATCAAAATTGGTATGTAGAGACATCTAATAGTCATCTACCAAATTTCTTCAAATTATGCCCCTGGGGTCAAATTTGAACCTGCCCCGGGGGTCGCAAAATTGAACATATGCTTATATTAGGCCTATTTTGTGAAAACTTTCAAAATCTTCTTGTCCATAACCATTGCGCCTAGGTCTATCAAATTTGGCATGTGAAGACATCTAAAAGTCCTTTACAATTTTTTTTCAAATTATGCCCCTGGGGTCAAATTTGACCCTGCCCCGGGGGTCACAAAATTGAACATATGCTTATATAAGGCCTATTTTGTGAAAACTTTCAAAATCTTCTCGTCCATAACCATTGGGCCTAGGGCTATCAAATTTTGTATGTAGAGACATCTTATGGTCCTCTACCAAAATTATTCAAATTAATCCCCTGGGGTCAAATTTGACCCTGCCCCGGGGGTCACAAAATTGAACATATGCTTATATACGGCATATTTTGTGAAAAATTTCAAAATCTTCTTGTCCATAACCATTGGGCCTAGGTCTATCAAATTTAGTATGTACAGACATCTAATAGTCCTCTACCAAATTTCTTCAAATTATGCCTCTGGGGTCAAATTTGACCCTGTCCCGTGGGTCACAAAATTGAACATATGCTTATATAAGGCCTATTTTGTGAAAACTTTCAAAATCTTCACGTCCATAACCATTGGGCCTAGGACTATCAAATTTGGTATGTAGAGACATCTAATAGTCCTCTACCAAATTTCTTCAAATTATGCCCCTGGGGTCAAATTCGACTCTGCCCCGGGGGTCACAAAATTGAACATATGCTTATATAAGGCCTATTTTGTGAAAACTTTCAAAATCTTCTCGTCCATAACCATTGCGCCAAGGTCTATCCAATTTGGCATGTAAAGACATCTAAAAGTCCTCTACAAAATTTCTTCAAATTATGCCCCTGGGGTCAAATTTGACCCTGCCCCGAGGGTCACAAAATTGAACATATGCTTATATAAGGCCTATTTTGTGAAAACTTTCAAAATCTTCTCGCCCATAACTATCGGGCCTAGGGCTATAAAATTTTGTCAGTAGAGACATCTTATGGTCCTCTACCAAATGTCTTCAAGTTATGGCCCTGGGGTCAAATTTGACCCTGCCCCGGGGGTCACAATTTGAACATTTGCTAATATAAGGCCTATTTTGTGAAAACTTTCAAAATCTCCTGTCCATAACCATTGGGCATAGGGCTATCAAATTTGGTATTTAGAGACATCCAATAGTCCTCTACCAAATTTCTTCAAATTATGCCCCATGGGTCAAATTTCACCCTGTCCCGGGGGTCACAAAATTGAACATTTGCTTATATAAGGCCTATTTTGTGAAAACTTTCAAAATCTTCTCGTCCATAACCATTTGGCCTAGGGCTAATAAATTTAGTATGTAGAGACATCTTATAGTCCTCTACCAAATTTCTTCAAATTATGCCCCTGGGGTCATATTGGACCATGCCCCAGGGTCACAAAATTGATCATATGCTTAACTAGGGTCTATTTTGTGAAAACTTTTCAAATCTTTCTGCCCATAACCATTGGGCCTAGGGCTACCAAATTTGGTATGTAGTGACATCTTGTAGTTCTCTACTAAGTTTTTTCAAATTATGCCCCTGGGGTCAAATTTGACCCAGCCCCGAGGGTCACAAAATCATACATATGCTTATATAAGGCCTTTTTTGTGAAAACTTTTAAAATATTCTTGTCCATAACTGTATGGCAGAGGGCTACCAAATTTGGTATGTAGTGACATGTAATAGTTCTCTTCTTAGTTTGTTCAAATTATGCCCCTGGGGTCAAATTTGAAACTGCCCCGGGGGTTATAAAATTGAATATATGCTTATAAAGTTCTTTTTTTTTTTAAATTTCAAAATCTTCTTGTTCATAAACATTGGGGGTAGGGCTACCAAATTTGGTATGTAGTGACATCTTATAGTCCTCTACCAAGTTTGTTCAAATTATGCCCCTGGGGTCAAGTTTGACCCTGCCCCCAGGGTCACAAAATTGAACATGTGCTTATATAAGGCCTATTGTGGGAAAACTTTCAAAAATCTTCTTGTCCATAACCGTATGGCATAGGGCTACCAAATTTGGTATGTAGTGACATGTAATAGTTCTCTTCTTAGTTTGTTCAAATTATGCCCCTGGGGTCAAATTTGAAACTGCCACGGGGGTCACAAAATTGAATATATTCTTATAAAGGGCTTATTTTGTGAAAACTTTAAAAACTTCGTTACCATAACCATTGGGTCTAGGGCTACCAAATTTGGTATGTAGTGACATCTTATAGTTCTCTACCAAGTTTGTTTAAATTATGACCCTGGGGTCAAATTTGACCCTGCCCCGAGGGTCACAAAATTGAACATATGCTTATTTAAGACCTATTTTGTGAAAACTTAAAAAAAATCTTCTTGCCCAAGGGCTACCAAGTTTGGTATGTAGTGAAATCTTATAGTTCTCTACCAAGTTTGTTCAAATTATGCCCCTGGGGTCAAATTTGACCCTGTCCCAGGGAATTAAAAAAATGGAACATATGCTTATATAAGGTCTATTTTGTGAAAACTTCAAAAATCTTTCTGTCCATAACCATCCAGCCTAGGGCTATCAAATTTGGTATGTAGTGACATCTTATAGTCCTCTACCAAATTTGTTCAAATTTTATCCCTGGGGTCAAATTTGAACCTGCCCGGGGGTCACAAAATTGAACATATGCTTTTATATTGCCTATTTTGTGAAAACTTTAAAAAAAAATCTTGTCCATAACCATTAGGCCTAGGGCTACACAATTTGGTATGTAGTGACATTGTATAGTTCTTCACTTAGTTTGTTCAAATTATGCCCCAGGAGTCAAATTTGACCCTGTCCTGGGGGCCACAAAATCGATTATATGCTAATATAGTGCCTATTTTGTGAAAACTTTAAAAATTCTCTTGTCCTTAACCATAAGGCATAGGGCTACCAAATTTGGTATGTAGTGACATCTAACAGTTTTCTACCAAGTTTGTTCTAATTATGCCCCTGGGGTCAAATTTGACCCTGCCCGGGGGTCACAAAACTGAACATATGCTTATATTGGGCCTATTTTGTGAAAACTTAAACAATCTTCTTGTCCATAACCATTGAGCCTTAGTAGGGCGACCAAATTTTGTATGTAGTGACATATAATAAATCTCTACCAAATTTGTTCAAATAATGCCTCTGGGGTCAACTTTGACCCTGCCCTGGGGGGTCACAAAATTGAATAAACATTTATAAAGCGCCTATTTTGTGAAATCTTTAAAAATCTTCTTGTTGAAAACCATTCAGACTATGGCTACCAAATTTGGTATGCAGTAACATCTTATAGTCCTATACCAAGTTTGTTCAAATTATGCCCTTTGGGTCAAATTTGACCCTGACCCGCGGGTCACAAAATTTAACATTATATACGCTTATATCTTGCTCATTTTGTGAAACCTTTTAAAATTCTTGTCCTTAACTCTAGGACCTAGGGCTACCATATTTTGTATGTACATGAAATGAGATATAGTAGTCCTCTACAAAGTTTGCTCAAATTATGCCCCTGGGGTTAAATTTGACCAAGCCCAGGGGGTAACAAAAGTGTACATGTGCTTAAATAGGGCCTATATTTAAGTATTTGCACATGCAGAGAATATTTGTTTCAGCCTTTTTCAGCAGTGGAGCGATACAGGGCCTTCATGGCCCTCTTGTTACAAGTGGTGGATCTTTTAACCATACGAAAATAGCATTACCAGGGCTAGCACGAAAGGCCATTTTTAAATTAAAGAAATACATATATAGTATTCAATTACAAATATAACAATAAGTCATCATTTTGATTTTTTGTATACCTCATTCAAACAATTTTCATCTACGGTTGCGAAGCGTGGGGTTAAATAATGCACATAATAGTGAACGTCTTCATTCTAAATTTTGTAAAATACATTGGGTTTTAAAAGAGCAACCTAAAATGATTTCGTTTACTGTGAGTTAGGGCGACATTCACTTATTGAAGTAGATATTATAACATGATTAAATACTGCAGTGGTTTACTCAGTCATGAGCTTCTCTTCTTTTTTTCATGAAAAAGTTTTGTTCATGTTCGTTTATATATGTTTGTTTACTTGTCAGTGTGTGCGAGGGTATTTTTTTCATTTTTGTTGTTTATTTGTTGTGAAAATAGGTTGTCCTCATGTGCCTCATAGTTATGGCGTATTGGATTAAAATTAACCTACCTTTTTGCCTTTATTTGTACTCAGATTCATAAAAAAATGAGTAACAAATGTTTTCTCTAAAGTGATAGCAATTAGGGATAAAAAAAGGTTTAACATTGTGACTTTTTTAAAAAGCATGAAGATTCAAAATTGTTCCAGATAATGTCAATATACATATTCTGAACAAGTTTAACCAATATTGAGTCTTAAATGTTACTTCTTGAGTGATAACTAGTTCTTTATATAAGATTTGACCTGGTGCGCAAGCTTATGAACACACATGGTCCAGGCTGAAATTTAGCTCAGGTATCGCCAAAATATACATTAAAACCAAAATTCATAACGATATAGCAATAAATGTTTTGAAATTGTATCAGTTTTTTTCAAGATTTGACCCGGTGATATAGTTTATTACGCTTATTACGCATATTCAAACTTGGCCTAGATAATTTCAAGGTTAACATTGTGACAAAGTTTCATCAAGATTGAGTCATAAATGTGGCATATAGACTTACAGAGTGGTAAAAAGTTTTTTTCTAAGATTTTACCCGTTAATCTCAGTTGTGGCACACGTGACCCAGAATCGAACTCGGACATATTGTCCAGATCAACACTCGAACCAACATGTGGCATCTAGAGTGGCAGCGAAAAAGTGGTAAACACCACACGGCACACAACGCATTACATTTGACAACGGCAGCCAGACGTACGGGGATCACAATATTTCACCTTTAGAACTTCGTGCTCACGGTTGCTAATAATCGTATGTGAACATTTGCACAGTCCTAGTATCAATAACCAAATGCGCAAAGAGGTTTGAATCAGTAAAACCAAATGTGGTTGGAATAACGCACAAGTTTCTCATTCACATCCAACCACATTGGATACAATTTTGAGCACAACACATGTCCGAAATTCAGTTTATTTGTACTTTGTACAAAATTTCAATGGCGAACGTTTGTGTTTGTTATTATTCAAAACTTGTATCGTTAATATAAGCCACATTTTGCTTAAAAAACGTGATGATACAGAATAATACAGCTAATACAGACTATTTTATGATTCTAATAAATGAGTTGTATAATTAAAATATTCGATAATAATGTGTTATGTAATATCCACAGTAAAGGATATAATGAACAAGCCATTTGAAAGAATTTCAGTATGTCATTACTTGAATAAAGAAGTTGTTTATGCGTATGCTACTGCAATAAGATTTGTAATGTTAGACAAACATACATCTACACTGTTACAGTATACAAAATCGTCATTTGAAGATTGACATTAAAGCCTATAATTAAACAGTACATGTTTCCACTACTATGACCAATACTGCAGAGTCGCCACGACACAGCATTTTAATGGACCAAGGAAACATCATTTTGTGGTAGTTTATGATGGAATTGAAAAAATAACCTGTACTGCGGACTGCACGTCCAAATCGGGACGACACTTGACATTTTATATTAAGCGGGCTTAATGCAAGTGTCAAGCTAACGTAATTGTCGGTTAAACACGTGCATCAACGGCACTACATTTTAGAGCAATATGATTTAAGTTTAACTGAATATGTAATAATGTGGAGTGGTCTTGTCCTATGAGAAAAGACCATAGTTCTCAGAGGGAACTCCACCTGTCCGGGTTGGTTTAGACCAAATAAGCAGATAATTCATCAGCGCCAATAGTGACAATTGAGCCCTGGCGCAGAGTGCGGGCCGTGTGCACCAACCACAGCACTAGCCGGACGGAATGACTCACTCTATGTGACACAGACTGGCGCTGGTTGCGAACGGCATGTTCCAACCACAGCGCTAGCTGGGCGGCATGACCCACTCTATGTGTTACAGACTTGCGCTGGTTGCTTACCGGGTGTTCCAACCACAACGCTAGCCGGACGGCATGACCCAGTCTATGTGTTACAAACCACAGCGCTAGCCGGACAGCATGACCCACTCTATGTGTTACAGACTGGCGCTGGTTGTGAACCGCATTTACCAACCACAGCACTAGCCGGGCGTCATGACCAACTCTCTGTGTTACAGACTGGCGCTGGTTGCGAACCGCATGTTCCAACCACAGTGCTAGCCGGGCGACATGACCCACTCTATGTGTTACAGACTGGCGCTGGTTGCGAACCGCGTGTACCAACCACAGCGCTAGCCAGATGAAATGACCCACTCTATGTGTTACAGACTGGCGCTGGTTGCGAACCGCGTGTACCAACCACAGCGCTAGCCAGATGAAATGACCCACTCTATGTGTTACAGACTGGCGCTGGTTGCAAACCGCGTGTACCAACCACAGCGCTAGCCGGATGAAATGACCCACTCTCTGTGTTACAGACTGGCGCTGGTTGTGAACTGCGTGTACCAACCACAGCGCTAGCCAGATGAAATGACCCACTCTCTGTGTTACAGACTGGCGCTGGTTGCGAACCGTGTGTACCAACCACAGCGCTAGCCAGATGAAATGACCCACTCTATGTGTTACAGACTGGCGCTGGTTGCGAACCGCGTGTACCAACCACAGCGCTAGCCAGATGAAATGACCCACTCTATGTGTTACAGACTGGCGCTGGTTGCGAACCGCGTGTACCAACCACAGCGCTAGCCAGATGAAATCACCCACTCTATGTGTTACAGACTGGCGCTGGTTGCAAACTGCGTGTACCAACCACAGCGCTAGCCAGATGGAATGACCCACTCTCTGTGTTACAGACTGGCGCTGGTTGTGAACTGCGTGTACCAACCACAGCGCTAGCCAGATGGAATGACCCACTCTCTGTGTTACAGACTGGCGCTGGTTGCAAACTGCGTGTACCAACCACAGTGCTAGCTGGATGGAATGACCCACTCTATGTGTTACAGACTGGCGCTGGTTGCAAACTGCGTGTACCAACCACAGCGCTAGCCAGATGGAATGACCCACTCTCTGTGTTACAGACTGGCGCTGGTTGTGAACTGCGTGTACCAACCACAGCGATAGCCGGGCGGCATGACCCAGTCTATGTGTTACAGACTGGCCCTGGTTGTGAACTGCGTGTACCAACCACAGCGATAGCCGGGCGGCATGACCCACTCTATGTGTTACAAACCAGAGCGTTAGCCGGTAGGCATGACCCACTCTATGTGTTACAACCTGGCGCTGGTTGCTTACCGTGTTTTCTAACCACAGCACTAGCCGGACGGCATGACCCAGTCTATAAGTTACAAACCACCCTAGCCAGATGGCATAACCCACTCTATGTGTTACAGACTGGCGCTGGTTGTGAACGGCATGTACCAACCACAGCGCTAGCTGGATGGCATGACCCACTCTATGTGTTACAAACTGGCGCTGGTTGAAAACCGCATGTTCCAACTACAGCGCTAGCCGGACGGCATGACCCAGTCTATGTGTTACAAACCACAGCGCTAGCCGGTAGGCATGACCCAGTCTATGTGTTACCAACCACAGTGCAAGCTGGATGGAATGACCCACTCTATGTGTTACAAACTGGCGCTGGTTGCTTACCGTGTGTTCCAACCACAGCGCTAGCCGGACGGCATGACCCAGTCTATGTGTTACAAACCACAGCGCTAGCCAGATGGCATTAACCACTCTATGTGTTACAGACTGGCGCTGGTTGTGAACGGCATGTACCAACCACAGCCCTAGCCGGACGGCATGACCCAGTCTATGTGTTACAGACTGGCGCTGGTTGCGAACGGCATGTTCCAACCACAGCGCTAGCTGGGCGGCATGACCCACTCTATGTGTTACAGACTTGCGCTGGTTGCTTACGGCGTGTTCCAACCACAGCGCTAGCCGGACGGCATGACCCAGTCTATGTGTTACAGACTGGCGCTGGTTGCGAACGGCATGTTCCAACCACAGCGCTAGCTGGGCGGCATGACCCACTCTATGTGTTACAGACTTGCGCTGGTTGCTTACCGCGTGTTCCAACCACAGCGCTAGCCGAACGGCATGACCCAGTCTATGTGTTACAAACCAAAGCGCTAGCCGGGCGGCATGACCCACTCTATGTGTTACAGACTGGCGCTGGTTGCGAACCGCATGTACCAACCACAGTGCTAGCTGGATGGAATGACCCGCTCTATGTGTAACAGACTGGCGCTGGTTGCAAACTGCGTGTACCAACCACAGTGCTAGTCGGATAAAATGACCCACTTTATGTGTTACAGACTGGCACTGGTTGCGAACCGGGTGTACCAACCACAGTGCTAGCTGGATGGAATGACCCACTCTATGTGAAACAGACTGGTGCTGGTTGCGAGTCGCGTGTTCCAACCACAGTGCTAGCCGGATGGAATGACCCACTCTGTGTTACAAACTGGCGCTGGTTGCAAACCGCATGTTCCAACAACAGCGCTAGCCGGACAGCATAACCAAGTCTATGTGTTACAAACCAGAGCGTTAGCCGGTAGGCATGACCCACTCTATGTGTTACAGACTTGCGCTGGTTGCTTACCGCGTGTTCCAACCACAGCGCTAGCCGGACGGCATGACCCAGTCTATGTGTTACAAACCACAGCGCTAGCCGAACAGCATGACCCACTCTATGTGTTACAGACTGGCGCTGGTTGTGAACCGCATTAACCAACCACAACACTAGCCGGGCGGCATGACCCACTCTATGTGTTACAGACTGGCGCTGGTTGCGAACGGCATGTTCCAACCACAGCGCTAGCTGGGCGGCATGACCCACTCTATGTGTTACAGACTTGCGCTGGTTGCTTACGGCGTGTTCCAACCACAGCGCTAGCCGGACGGCATGACCCAGTCTATGTGTTACAGACTGGCGCTGGTTGCGAACGGCATGTTCCAACCACAGCGCTAGCTGGGCGGCATGACCCACTCTATGTGTTACAGACTTGCGCTGGTTGCTTACCGCGTGTTCCAACCACAGCGCTAGCCGAACGGCATGACCCAGTCTATGTGTTACAAACCAAAGCGCTAGCCGGGCGGCATGACCCACTCTATGTGTTACAGACTGGCGCTGGTTGCGAACCGCATGTACCAACCACAGTGCTAGCTGGATGGAATGACCCGCTCTATGTGTAACAGACTGGCGCTGGTTGCAAACTGCGTGTACCAACCACAGTGCTAGTCGGATAAAATGACCCACTTTATGTGTTACAGACTGGCACTGGTTGCGAACCGGGTGTACCAACCACAGTGCTAGCTGGATGGAATGACCCACTCTATGTGAAACAGACTGGTGCTGGTTGCGAGTCGCGTGTTCCAACCACAGTGCTAGCCGGATGGAATGACCCACTCTGTGTTACAAACTGGCGCTGGTTGCAAACCGCATGTTCCAACAACAGCGCTAGCCGGACAGCATAACCAAGTCTATGTGTTACAAACCAGAGCGTTAGCCGGTAGGCATGACCCACTCTATGTGTTACAGACTTGCGCTGGTTGCTTACCGCGTGTTCCAACCACAGCGCTAGCCGGACGGCATGACCCAGTCTATGTGTTACAAACCACAGCGCTAGCCGAACAGCATGACCCACTCTATGTGTTACAGACTGGCGCTGGTTGTGAACCGCATTAACCAACCACAACACTAGCCGGGCGGCATGACCCACTCTATGTGTTACAGACTGGCGCTGGTTGCGAACCGCATGTACCAACCACAGTGCTAGCCGGGCGGCATGACCCACTCTATGTGTTACAGACTGGCGCTGGTTGCGAACCGCGTGAACCAACCACAGGGCTAGATGGATGAAATGACCCACTCTATGTGTTACAGACTGGCGCTGGTTGCAAACTGCATGTACCAACCACAGCGCAAGCCTGATGAAATGACCCACTCTATGTGTTACAGACTGGCCCTGGTTGTGAACTGTGTGTACCAACCACAGCGATAGCCGGGCGGCATGACCCAGTCTATGTGTTACAAACTGGGCGCTGGTTGCAAACCGCATGTTCCAACCACAGCGCTAGCTGGACGGCATAACCCAGTCTATGTGTTACAAACCACAGCGCTAGCCGGTAGGCATGACCCACTCTATGTGTTACAAACTGGCGCTAGTTGCTTACCGTGTGTTCCAACCACAGCGCTAGCCGGGCGGCATGACCCACTCTATGTGTTACAAACCACACCGCTAGCCAGATGGCATTAACCACTCTATGTGTTACAGACTGGCGCTGGTTGTGAACGGCATGTACCAACCACAGCACTAGCCGGACGGCATGACCCAGTCTATGTGTTACAGACTGGCGCTGGTTGCGAACGGCATGTTCCAACCACAGCGCTAGCTGGGCGGCATGACCCACTCTATGTGTTACAGACTTGCGCTGGTTGCTTACCCCGTGTTCCAACCACAGCGCTAGCCGGACGGCATGACCCAGTCTATGTGTTACAAACCACAGCGCTAGCCGGACGGCATGACCCACTCTATGTGTTACAGACTGGCGCTGGTTGTGAACCGCATTTACCAACCACATCACTAGCCGGGCGTCATGACCAACTCTCTGTGTTACAAACTGGCGCTGGTTGTGAACCACATTTACCAACCACAGCACTAGCCGGGCGGCATGACCCACTCTAGGTGTTACAGACTGGCGCTGGTTGCGAGCCGCATGTACAAACCACAGTGCTAGCTGGATGGAATGACCCACTCTATGTGTTACAGACTGGCGCTGGTTGCGAACCGCCTGTACCAACCACAGTGCTAGCTGGATGGAATGACCCACTCTATGTGTAACAGACTGGTGCTGGTTGCGAGTCGCGTGTACCAACCACAGCGCTAGCCAGATGAAATGACCCACTCTCTGTGTTACAGACTGGCGTTGGTTGCAAACCGCGTGTACCAACCACAGCGCTAGCTGGATGAAATGACCAACTCTATGTGTTACAGACTAGTGCTGGTTGCAAACCGCATGTACCAACCACAGCGCTAGATGGATGAAATGACCCACTCTGTGTTACAGACTGGCACTGGTTGCAAACGGCGTGAACCAAACACAGCGCTAGCCGGACGGCATGACCCACTCTATGTGTTACAGACTGGCGCTGGTTGTGAACCGTGTGTACCAACTACAGCACTAGCCGGATGGAATGACCCACTCTATGTGATACAGACTGACGCTGGTTGCAAACCGCATCTATCAACCACAGTACTAGCTGGATGACATGACCCACTCTATGTGTTACAGACTGGCTCTGGTTGCAAACCGTGTGTACCAACCACAGAGCTACCTGGATGAAATGACCCACTCTATGTGATACAGACTGGTGCTGGTTGCAAACCGCATCTATCAACCACAGTACTAGCTGGATGGCATGACCCACTCTATGTGTTACAGACTGGCGCTGGTTGCGAACCGCATGTACCAACCACAGTGCTAGCTGGATGGAATGACCCACTCCATGTGTTACAGACTGGCGCTGGTTGCGAACTGCGTGTACCAACCACAGTGCTAGCTGGATGGAATGACCCAGTCTATGTGTTACAAACTGGCGCTGGTTGCTAACCGCGTGTACCAACCACAGCGCTAGCCAGATGGAATGACCCACTCTATGTGTTACAGACTGGCGCTGGTTGCGAACTGCGTGTACCAACCACAGTGCTAGCTGGATGGAATGACCCACTCTATGTGTTACAGACTGGCGCTGGTTGCAAACTGTGTGTACCAACCACAGCGATAGCCGGGCAGCATGACCCAGTCTATGTGTTACAAACCACAGCGCTAGCCGGATGAAATGACCCACTCTATGTGTTACAGACTGACGCTGGTTGCAAACTGCGTGTACCAACAACAGCGCTAGCCTGATAAAATGACCCACTATATGTGTTACAGACTGGTGCTGGTTGCTTACCGCGTGTTCCAACCACAGTGATAGCTGGATGAAATGACCCACTCTATGTGTTACAGACTGGTGCTGGTTGCTTACCGCGTGTTACAAACCACAGCGCTAGCTGGATGGAATGACCCACTCTATGTGTTGCAGACTGGCGCTGGTTGCGAACCCTGTGTACCAACCACAGTGCTAGCTGGATGGAATGACCCACTCTATGTGTTACAGACTGGCGCTGGTTGCGAACTGCGTGTACCAACCACAGTGCTAGCTGGATGGAATGACCCACTCTATGTGTTACAGACTGGCGCTGGTTGCAAACTGTGTGTACCAACCACAGTGATAGCCGGGCAGCATGACCCAGTCTATGTGTTACAAACCACAGCGCTAGCCGGATGAAATGACCCACTTTATGTGTTACAGACTGACGCTGGTTGCAAACTGCGTGTACCAACAACAGCGCTAGCCTGATAAAATGACCCACTCTATGTGTTACAGACTGGCGCTGGTTGTGAACTGTGTGTACCAACGGCAGCGCTAGCCGGGCAGCATGACCCACTCTGTTACAGACTGGCGCTGGTTGTGAACTGCGAGTATCAACCACAGTGCTAGCTGGATGGAATGACCCACTCTATGTGTTACAGACTGGCGCTGGTTGCGAACCGCGTGTACCTACCATAGTGCTAGCTGGATGGAATGACCCATTCTATGTGTTACAGACTGACGCTGGTTGCGAACGTCATGTACCAAACACAGCGCTAGCCGGACGGCATGACCCTCGCCGTGTGTTAGAGATATAACATTAAGTGGTAATGCGTGGAGCGTCAATAGAAAACACGAAGACAAAATTACATCAACTGTTTTGTTATATTTAAATCATCTATATAATTTTGTAACCATTCAACCAAAAACACAGTTCATTTCGTAACAAATTTGCCGGATGAAGTTTGTACAACGGATGGTCATTTGCGACAATGGTCAGTCATTTAAACTTGACATCCAAAACTGCTGACCTATAGTTCCAATATGCACGCCAGTAAACACATCCATTACTTGGCATTGTTTCTAATTATTAAAAATGAAGTTAAAAGATAACTTAATTGTAAAAATTCGATGGTTATATTAATTAATTAATTTACGATTCATCATTATCATTGAAAAGACACCAATACAATTACATGAACATTTTCAACATTCAAACTTATTTTTTTTATAACTTATTTTTACTCTGTATCAGGGTATTAAGCGTTTCATAATGATACGTTTAATTAAAGTTTTAATTTAAAGCATTTTTCAACTTACAAATTTTACTTTCTGGCGTGCAAAAAGAGCTTTAATTCAGCCAAACAATTTACATTTTTTCCTCAGTAATGTCTTCCTATTTACAGTTGAAATAAATTATTTTTGACACCAGTCACTCACATACAAATAGTGGATAAAACAAACTCAGAGAAGAATACAGCTAAAAAAGAAATGATATTGAATATTTAACAAATATATGGAAACATATAGGGAAAAACTTTAACAAGTGCTGCGTGAGGTTTAACACATTTCACATATTTACATTTACTACTTATGTTGAACAGTAATCTATCCCCACACTTAACCGTTATAAACTTCTCACTCTACATTCTGGCTTTCATGTAACCAAAAAAGACACCTCAAAATGTTTCCTTTGAAACAAATGCATGTTAATATTTCACTTTTGAAAATTTATTGATTGTGACAGTCTTCCATAACCAGTATTTGCAGTAAGACCACGTATAACCATTTTAAACTGGTACAGAAGCATAAAATAAACTCAAAGATAGCGCCTTGGTACATAATGCAGGCATTCTTATGAGAAATGAAAAATGCGATCACAGCTTTCAACACAATACTGACCTGGCTTTCAAGCCATTATTCCCCCTGGCTTTCAACCCAATATTCCTCTTTAAGTATTCAAAGACCATCTTCAAATAATCAGCACTAAGATTGTGACACATTCAACGAAATGATACTCTTGTGCAAACACTGCATCAAATACAGGTTTGTCAGATTCCATTTACATCAACAATTATTCTTAATGGGGATTAAAATGTCTACATATTCAAACACACTGCATTAAATAAGTTGCTATGTCTTTCCTTCAAATACA
Source organism: Dreissena polymorpha (assembly GCF_020536995.1). NCBI lineage: Eukaryota > Metazoa > Mollusca > Bivalvia > Myida > Dreissenidae > Dreissena > Dreissena polymorpha. The sequence continues at coordinate 61,684,636 of NC_068359.1, forward strand.
CATTTCTAAACTTTTAAGTTGATTTGATTACTATAGCTTGAACAAAAAATATACAATAAATACAGAAACAGTTGAAAACTGGTCACAATCCATTTTGCGTGTGTCCTACATGTTATTCACAAATACCTAAACAGTAATATGCATTTCAAACAATCATTAAACCAGTCTATGAAATACTTGTTACAGAAAGCTGCCATATAGGTTAACAAACACTATGTCTTCTGATTACAGAAACACACAAAGCATAACATAAATCTATTAAAGGCTAAAATAACACACAAAACCATACACTCCTTATTAAAATAAGTTTTAATAGTTTTCAACTGTAAAAACACACATTCTGTTTAAGCATTTGCCTTTTTATATTTTTCAACCATAAAAATTTATCATATAATTTAAAAGATTTAAACTTCAATACAATGATGTTTCATATTTAATGGTTTTCAAGCTATTACCAGGTAACTGCAAAACGTCATTATAATATTTCATTCTTAATACTTTCAGCAGACCTGCTATTTTTTTAACAATGAGACTTGAGATCTTATGTTCCACAAACATTTTTATAAATGAAATAAAATAAACGAAAAGCAATTTCTAGAAGTTAACAATGAGAAGTTTTAATTTTGCTTGCACTTATTTATTAGTTACCCACTTTTACCGAGTAATTTTTTTGTAAACAACAATATTAAAAACAAAAACAGCATGTATAACCTAAAATCAATAAATTATAAAATTTAAAATTAACTGTATTTAATTTAAAAAAAGACAAATATGTTCTGGCATATAAACCAAGAAGGAAATCCTTCAAAAGAAAAAACTACACACAATAACATTCCAACTTCTGTTAAATTTAATTAGATATCCCAAAGAGCTACCATAAATTCTAAATAGGTATTCAAAAAATAAATAATGTAAGGGTATGCTAACAATTGTACATGTGCTTTATATAAAATTGTTTGCAATACAAAACCTCCTGCAAATGTCTCTGTGAAATTTAGAACACTTTGACAACTTCTTGAATGTCAAAATTAACTTCCATCATCATAATGTACACTTGACTTAATATTAAATCTTAATGGCTGTACAAAATACACGTTTGTGTACTTTGTTTCATATATTAGATCTTTGCCATTTACAGTCATTATATTTACAGGAAACCACATAACTCGACCCTATACATCTGCTGTAAACCACAATAAGGACGATTTTTTAAACTTATAATCATGCTTGTTGATACCTTGGTCCGTAATATTCAATCAAAAAGGCATCTGGTTCAAGAAAACAGAACAAATATGCATTGACAATGAAAAATTGGCATTGAATTTGAAGTTACTTTTTACTTAATACCAGCAGTTTTCTTTATTTTCAATGTTATAAATCTTGTGACTTTATGGAACCTCAGACTGTTCAAAAGTACAAGTATATCAACGCAATACTTTTCTACATGCTTTTGAAGAAACTCCAATGTGGCGAACTCATTTACAATGTAAATGTGCACATGGAAAACGCTAACACAGTTTTACAGTCAACACTTTAGGTGAGTAACATGATTTTTTACCAAAAATATAAACTATCTTTACAACATACAAAATAAATAGAACTGTACAATATTTAATTACACAAATTTAAACGTCAAATGTCTCAAACACTATCAATTACAAGACTAAGCACTGAACCACTGCCTTGAGCAGCGCCAAGCAAAAACTAGACTTATGCATTTTGCAGCAATGTAGCTACAGAATAACCTTGGCATTTGTGCAGTCTCATCTGGAGCTACGCTGTTTGCTAATCAGACAACGAAACCTTGTGTGACTAACCCTTTGCATGCTGGGAAATTTGTCGTCTGCTTAATTGTTGTCTGCTGAATTTCTAAAATTAGCATTTTCTTCCATTTTTTTTTCAATAATACTTTCAGAATAGAAAAAAGTTTGGATCCTGATGAGAAGCCACGTTCTGTGGCGTCTCATCTGGATCCAAACTGTTTGCAAAGGCCTTCAAAATTCGGTTCCAGCACTGAAAGGGTTAAATAGCATAAGACACATTTTTACATGACGAGGCTCAACTGTAACATTTTTCACACCAACAGGTACACAATAAAACACAACATTTAATAGTTACATCTTGATTTTATAATTGATTTTTGTTTACTTTATAAAGTACAATAGAAAGTGTAAATTTTTAAGTTTCAAAGAGAAAAAGACACACAAAAACTGGATCACATCCAAATATTGTCAGGTACAAGATAGTGTATTTAAGTTTGGAAATAACACTGGAGTTGTAATTATAATCAGTATTCTTGTTAATGTAGGATGAGCTCTCAAAGAAATTCATGTACAAAAGTCACATCAAATACTGTCAGAAATCTATGTAGGAACAAATGATTAAAAAGTTTATTCATACATAAAAAAGGACAAACAATGAGCCATTAGTGTTTTGTTGCTTTGGTAACAATTTCAATTCTTGAACTGAAACATTTTGTAATTACAAAGTTCTATCAATACATACAAAATTGCTAAAAGAATCCATTGTGATTGAAAATATGTGCAATCAATTTCGCATCAAATACACCTCTGGTCCAGAAAATGGATCTTAGCAATCAAACCTGGCATACATGTACTTTTAACAACTAACCATCTGAAACCAGTATGCCTTTTGCCCAATTATTTTTTTCAAAAAAACTTTCAACATCACATGCCTATAACAGTCAAGCCAAAATATTCGGCATCAATAATGTAAAACAACAGTTTTCCAGCCAACAACAGACTCTTAAATTACATGAACAGACTTTGTACATGAAGGAGGTAGTTGACAACGGTTAATTCACAAAAATGGCTTTTCTCTTAAAATGTAAAACAATCAAACAAAACTTGTTGCCATATGTCTGCATAAAAAAAAGAAAGAAACAAAAGACCCGCCCTAAAAGAATTCAAATGCTAAGAACATGTTTTCCATTGTTAATAACTCCATTGAAAATTCTATTTATGGTAAAAAAGACTTCACATGTAATTCTTGAACTAAAAATTCTAATTATGGTGAACATGTAATTGTTTTAACTAAATAACACTAAATCCTAAAATCACAAAACAAAATCAATTAATAATCAATAACAGTAAATATAATCATGTAACAGTCTAAAAACAGAGCCAACCAATAAATACACATATAGTTCAGCCTCTCTATGGGAAAACGGTTTTTAATGCATATGCATTAAGTGTTCTCCATGATAAGCCAGTGCACTGAAATCTCCACAGGCTAATCAGGGACGACACTTGAGTGATGTCCTTGTGCATACATTAAACCCCCTTTTCACAAAGCAAGGCTCATTCTTTTATCTATACAATACATGTATTCAGCTCCAAGCACCTCCCGACTGCTTATGCGGCGCCGCGCCCCATCCTCCTACCCCTGGGCTAGTACTCTGAGGCTGCTGTATCTCTCCCCCCTGGGCCCCTCCCCAGCCCAGAAAACTGTTGCCCGAGGACACAACAGTCCCTGAACTCACTTGCTGGTTATGCTGGTTGCTGGCGACCCCGACGTTGCCAAATGACTGGGGGGGCTGTTGCTGTTGTGAGGCTTGGGCAGGCTGTGCCTCTATCGCGGTGGGCAGGGGCGGAGGGAGAGGGGTGCCTCCGCTCACCGGGGTGGGCCCTCCTTGCTGATTCACCATCCCCATGGGCCCCCAGCCCCCTTGGCTTGAGAGCATGGCCTGTGCTGCGGCCAGGACCGGGTTCATGTGAAAGGCCCCTATGTTCATTCCCATGTTGGTTGGTGGTACCCCTTGGGCAACAGCCCCTTGTAAATGAGGCTGCCCTGGCCCTCGTCCTCCGCCGCCCTGGCTCCAGGGTGTGTGCGAAAACCCGCCCTGATTATATGTCGGTTGGCTGTGATTCATGGTTCCCTTACGAGTGTCCATCTGTTTGTCGTAGCTCTTGGGGGCGGCATTGCTTATGTGTACACTGGCCCCCTTAATGATGTGATCTTCCCCGCAAAGGCTCTGGGCTATGTCTGCGTCGGAAAATGTTACGAAGGAGAAAGCACGGAAAGGCCTTGGTATAAACACGTCAACCACTTCGCCAAACTTGTTGAAATATGATCTGAGATCGTCCGCGGTCATGTCCTCCGTGCAGCGCCCCACAAACACCTTGCGGTTCATTAGGTTGTCTTTTTGTTCCTGCAAACAGAATGAACAGTTGTCATCAATGTTAATATAAATTATATATTAAATTAGTAGCACCTCAACCAGTGCTCCTGCTAGGTATAAATGGAAGTATTAAGCACCCTGCTTCCCCAAGGTCCAATCCTGCATGCCATGACGTTTAATATATATATATAATATATATATACCAAGAAGCAAAACATTTTATTGGAAGATTTACTATTTACGCGGCTCAATTTTATCATTTTTCACAAACAGGTACACAATAGTTTAATTAATTATGGAAACACTGCATTCAAGGAAAATACACATATGGATACAAATATACAACAAAGGCTATACTGAAAATAGGTCACTGGAATAATATGACTGTGCGCTGTAGTGCCCTTGTGAGAAAACAGCAACTTGCACTTTTCAAAGCCTTACTGGAGCCCTGCTCAGCAATCTTCTTAACAAATATTTTATCCTAAACAGTTAAAGTATACAAGTTTCATGACAGGTGATGGAAAGAAAGGCTGCATTCAACCATGGTTCTGTTTCATCATGTCTTATGGTAACAACTCAATTTTCATATACAAATCTTTTTTTTGTACCAACTACAGGTTATTAACATAATAGCAAGCATTTAATATACAGCTTAACTCAAAACCCATACCATAACAAGAGGGCCGAAATTACCCCTAAGCCAGGGATGGAAATTAGTGGTTGCTCGTGAGCCTGGGGCCAGTACATTTTGGCCTGGGCAACTCAAATTCAAAAGTTAGTAGTCCGGCTGGACAAATTGCTTTTAAGCTTGAAACAATTCATTGCAATTAAACATTTAATAAAAGCGGCATCTGTGAGTTAATAATTAATTTAATAAAATTCATTTATCAAAGCCAATGAAATGATTAAACTCAGACTTATTACATAATACTGAGACAGTTTGTCAATGAAGCAATGTTGTTGTTGAGTTATTTAAAATTTTATATAAACAAAGTCTTATATACACATGACCCTACATGAACATGGTACTGAGCTCGTTACTCTTTAGCTGGGCTACCAAAATACAAAAGATGGTTGCCCGTGTGGGCAACCAATTGTAAAATGTTAGTTTCCATCCCTGTAAGCCCTCATCTGAGTATACGAGCACCAATAGTTGAAACAGTGATTAGCGCTCCAGCTAGGCCTAAATTGAAGGGCGTCCGCCCTGCCTTTCCAACAACCGCCCTTCCCTTCCAATGCCCTGTCCTGCCCGTTTATTATAAACAAGAGGGCAAAGATGGCCCTAGTTCGCTCACCTGAGAGGAGTCGGTTCATTTAATCTTTACCAAACTTCAAACTTGACCTAGGTATTGTCCAGACAAACATCCTGGTCAAGTTTCATCATTATTGAACCAAAACTCTGGCGTATGGAGTGTTTTTGTTTTTGTAAGATTTTACCTGGTGACCTATATTTTGAGTTGACCCCCCCTTACCAAACATCAAACTTTGCTTACAAAAATAAATATTTTGACCAAGATTCTTAAAATCTGAAACAAAATTGTGACCTCTAGAGTGTTTACAAGGATTTTGTATAATATAATGAAAATTTAAACAATCTCAGGGCAATAATTATGGCATTAATTATGCGATTTTGCTCATTATCAAACTTGACTGAGATCTGTCAGCAACATTCATAAAGAATGCTTGAGAAGCGTGAATGCTAAAGTGTTTACAAACCAAATGTGGACGAACGGACGGCGGACAAAGACCAATTCTAAAACCTCACCTGAGCAATCAGGTGAGCTAAAAAGGGTGTTTCACCGATCTGAGCCATTTTTCAACTTGTCCTAGAAATCAATAAAACCAATGTATTGACTAAGTTTCACAATGCTTGGGCAAAAAATTAGACTTCTATAGTGTTCTACAACAAGGTTTCTCTCTAGTAACATAAGGAAAACTGCCCCCCCCCCCCCCTGGCGGCCATGTTTTTTGACCTATCAGGACCATTTGCGAACTCATCTGAGATATATATAAAACCAATCATTTCATGATGATTGGGCAAAAAATTTGACTTCTAGGAGTGTTCACAAGCTTTTTTAACTATATAAATATAAGAAAACTGCCCCCCCCCCTCGCCGGCAGCCATGTTATTCAACTGACCAAAACCATTTTTCAACTCAACTCTAGTATCAAGAAAACAAATGTTCTGTCTAAATTTCATGAAAATTGGGCCAAAAATGTGACTTCTAGAGTGTTCACATGTTTTCACTATATAAAGAGAAAAATGCCCCACCCACTGGCGGCCATGTTTTTCAACGATCTGGACCAACTTTCATGATGATTGGGCAAAAATTGTGACTTCTAGCGTGTTTACAAGGTTCCTTTATAGCAAAATAAGGAAAACTGCCCCGCCCACTGGCTGCCATGTTTTTCAACGGACCAGAACCACTTTTGAACTCAACCAACATATCATTAAGACAAACATATTGACAGAGTTACATGAAGATTGGGCATGAAATGTGATTTCTACAGCGTTTACAAGGTTTTTCTTTTTTTGACCTAGTGACCTAGTTTTTGACCCAGCATGACCCAGTTTCCACCTCCATCGAGACATCATTGGGACAAATCTTCTGACCAAAGTTCATGAAGAGCGGACAATTATGTGGCCTCATGAGTGTTTACAAGGTATCTCTATAGCCAAATAAGGAAAACTGCCCCGCCTACTGGTGGCCATGTTTTTCAACAGACCTAAACCACTTTTGAACTCAACCAACATATCATTAAGACAAACATTTTGACAAAGTTTCATGAAGATTGGGCATGAAATGTGACTTCTACAGTGTTTACAAGGTTTTCTTTTTTTTGACCTAGTGACCAAGTTTTTGACCCGGCATGACCCAGTTTCGAACTCGACTGAGATTTCATTGGGACAAAGCTTCTGACCAAGTTTCATGAAGATCGGAAAGGAAATGTGCCCTCTAGAGTGTTTACGAACAAATGTTAACAGGCGGACGGACGCCGGGCAAAGACCGGTCAAAAAAGATCATCTGAGCAATCAGGTGAGCTAAAAAAAAAACTCGAACCTTGAATAACAATTTACAAATAAATGATACACACAACTTCATTGTATTATTATGAAAACATTAATAGTCAAAGGGGAGTAACTACTGTAAACTTAAATGCAATATTTAGAAGAGTTGTCTCGCATGTTGCATGACCTTAATTCATGATTGTTTACAAGCCTTTTTAATATATAAATATAAGGAAAACTGCCCAGTCCCCCTGGCAACCATGTTTTTCAACAGACCTGAACCATTTTTCAACTCAACTCTCATATCAAGGAAACAAATGTTCTGACCAAATTTCATGAAAATTTGGCCAAATATGTGACTTCTAGAGTGTTCACATGTTTTCACTATATACATAGAGAGAAAAATACCCCGCCCACTGGCCGCCATGTTTTTCACCAATCTGGACCATTTCCGAATCGTCAAAGAAATCAATAAAACCAATGTTTTGACGAACTTTCATGATGATTGGGCAAAAATTGTGACTTCTAGAGTGTTTACAAGTTCTATAGCCAAATAAGGAAAACTGCCCCGCCCACTGGGGGCCATGTTTTTCAACGGCCCGGAACCATTTTTGAGCTCAACCAACATATCATTAAGACAAACATTTTGACAAAGTTACATTAAGATTGGGCATGAAATGTGACTTCTACAGTAGTTTTTTCTTTCTTTTGACCTAGTAACCTAGTTTTTGACCCGGCACGACCCAGTTTTGAACTCTACCGATATTTCATTGAGACGAAGCTTCTGAATAAGTTTCATGAAGATCGGACAATAAATGTGGCCTCTGGAGTGTTTACGAACAAATGTGGACGGACGGACAGACGACGGAAAAAGACCAGTCACAAAAGCTCACCTGAGCAATCAGGTGAGCTAAAAAGCCGTGAAAGACAAACAAAGTCTGTTTTGCGTACCACTTTGGAGTTGGGTATTCGTACATCACACCAGCGTCCGTCTATATGGTGTCTCTGTGACATGCACTTCACCTGTGCATCGTAGTCAGCAAACCGGATAAACCCAAATCCTTTCGAGTGGGCAGTCTTTGGATCTTTCTTCACCTGTACAGACATGTGTATGTATTACAAAACACAAGAAGAGTGTTACCATGATTTCTTGAAAGGTGTTCAGGTGAATGAATTCTGGCTTAGAAGTTAAATGTTCTCAGAAAATAATACAAGTCAGGGCAAATAATACTGCTGTTAATGATATATCAGGATTCCCATGTAAATAGATCACACAACAATGCTAGTATTACAATTGATACTTCATATGCCAGGGTTTCACAAGGCTGTAACATTTTGTTAAAGTAAAATCATAATAATTTATTGTTGATGCCATGATAAACCCATGCTCACCTAATTTTACAACCTGTAATGATCTACAGACAAATCTGTAATACCCTTGATCACTACCACTAAACATGAATTGTGGGAAGGATAAAAGCAAAAATTTAATGACTCATGAAATTATATGTATATTTTATGTTACTTTATGGTAATTTTACACTGTGGAAGAGAGATACAAAACACAACTCCTACATATAGTCAACTGCGACAATGAAAGCTAATTGTAGCACAACTACAGAGACAGACACTCAAGGCTTCCCATGGCTAAAAATTTTCTTCAGCCAAATTTGTCTAACTAACAAATCTACCAATTTTCTTTATTGGTTATTTAAAAAGGAAAACGTGAAGCTAAATACAATTTTCTTTAGCCAATGTGGTCAATTTGTACCAATTGGCTAATTTGGCAAACGGCAGAGTATGTCCACAGACTCACTTGAACCATAAGCAGGCCCCCGAACTGTGAGAAATATTTCTTAAGGTCCTCCTCCCCACTCTTCCACGGAAGGCCGAGCACAATGAGGTCACTGCATTTCTGGGACTTGTCACGCTTTAACCTCAGGGCCGCTGCCGAACACACGTCCACAATGTCCTCTCCACGCTTCCTATTAGCATCTAAATGTAAATATAAAGCATAAGCATATTTGGCTTAAAGTTGTTCGACCACATCTATAAAGTATAAACATGATTAATTAATTACTGACAAAAGCTGAGTTTTAATAGTCAGAATAATTAATTGAATAATTATAAAAAAACAAAGCCATTGCAATCTTAATGCTAACCTTAATTTACAAATTTAAGTTTATTAAAACTCAAAGGCAGGCGGCCCATTAGTTGCAATAATTCAACTCTCAGCATAGCAAAAATTATCAAAGGCTCTGAGAGTCCGTTTATATGGACTAGCAGCCCATGGCAGGCTAACATAAGCTCTAATGGGTATCATGAGATAATGTGATGTTGACAACTGACTATTTGTTATCCTTTGACCAATTTATATCTTTGAATAATAATAATATTTCAAATGCAAATGAGTTACATTACAAATTGTGCCCATCACATTTGGAGAAAAGATTATCAAAAACAACACATTTTGACAATAATAAGTCAGTGGTCATTGAAATGTACGATTTATAATTGAAGAATTTAAACAAATATATGACAAGAAACAATCCAAATATAATGAAGAATACCATGTATCGTCGAATACTATTATTGACAAATGGGTGCATTGAACCTTAACACGTCGCTGTCATCACTGAAATAGGTCAATATAAACAATTCACGAGTCGTCTCCCTTGTTGATTCCCATTTTACTTCAACATTTGTGCACAGTATTACGATGTAAACAAATGATTTCATGAATGGAAAACTGCGCAAAACGACACCGAACATAAGCATGCATCATATGTCACAAAAAATACGCATAACGGCACAATATTAACTGAAAAATTCGACAACACATTCGACCCAATTTTCTGAATACATCAACAGTTGTCAAAAGTGACGCTTACAGTTTTGACAATCGAAACTAGGTCAAGACAAATTTCGAGAAATTGCGAACCTTTGGGGAAGACTGCAACGTATAGCCGGACCGTCCATTCACCGTCCGGAGGGTACAATCTTCCGTCCGAGAGCCGAATTCCTCGCATAGCCCCGGAGTCGGGGTTTCGATATTTTAAACCACAGGATCCTGGAAACTGCGCGTTTAGAGTCGACAGAAGTAGCGTTCCGTCCCCTTCGAGGGGTACTTCCATGGACTCATCGCCTTCTTCCTCCGCTACCTGAATATATTTACTCATCACTCGTTCATTTAAATCACACAGGTCCACTCAAAACAAGAGAAAGCTTGGGCAACAGCCCAACCCCCAAATTTCGCGGCTCTCCAAAATGGCGTCGTCTGTTGACAATTTTAGCGATTACAGCGCCATTCTTGGTGACCTATATTTATTGGTTTTCCGCCTATGCCATAGACCGAAATACTATGAACAGCGAAGTCGGTAAACAGGCTGTTGGCGTCTTTTTGTAAGCGTTACGTCCCTTGTACCGATTAGGTTTATCTTGATAGGGGTTGCTCAATACTTTTCACGAGAACAACACATAAACTTTTGTAAGTTGTTGGTTGAATCTTTATTCAAATCAATAAATGTCAAATATCATGATACTTATTGACTGGTTTGCATTCTCACTCGATTGCGCACTCGCTGCTTGGACCCTCTTTATTAAGTGTTTTATACTGCCTTACTGGACGTCTGGAGCTCTTTACTTCCGATGTTAACATTTTATCACTTTTAAGCATTTAACGAAATTAACGTTTCAAAAAGTCTCTTTAAATAATATCAATCACTCTTTTAGTTTTCCACGCTAAATCTAATCCATTCACTCCCAGTTCTTTCTCGTTTTTTTAAGTTTACACCTACATGTATTTATTTTCGCTCGATTGCATAGAATGCATACGGCTTGTTTGAATCGCTATCGAGTTCGTTTCCTGGGATTAGAACCAGTACTTGGTGCCTATGGGGGAGATCTTAAGAACCCTCCCAAAGGGAGGATCGAACCCATGACCTATCGGTCGCTAGGCGGACACCATATCCACTACGTTAAGGCGACGGGTCGCCCAATGCGACTCGGCGTTTCTCGTTTTTTACTTATTACTGATTCACTTGATTACTGACTCGCATACATTTTTTATATAATTACGTTAATAGTTCACAAAATATGTTCTGTTGTGTTCTGGTCTGTTCAGTCGAGCTGTGTTCTGTTCTGTTCTTTTTCTTCTTATTTCGGTAATACCCGTGACTACGAATACTAATAGTCTTCGCACTGTCTTGTCTTTAGCGTCGCATAATCTTTTATTGTCCTGTATGAACTGTTTTAGAACTTTTACCTGTAACTTTGTTATTTTTATTTGATATATTGTATATACACTTTACCACAATACTAACAACACTTTTATGTTTCTAATATCTTAAAGATACCAACTTCGAAGTTTTACTTGTTTTGGTTATACAGTGTTATTTCATGTTAAGTTCGTTTTAGATTTACCGAGAGGTTAAGGCAATATCCTTTTGGAGCAATACGGGTGTTGAAACTCTATTTCGCAGATCTTTTTATATTATTGTTTTATTGTTATTATTTTTTAAGGGGATCTTTTTACAGATTTCGTCATGTATTGAAGGTTGTCATTAAATGCTTTATATTAATAAATGTAAACATTGGATCTGAAAAGCTCTAATAAAAAAAGAATACAATTAAAAAAAAGGAAGTAACCCTTAACTGGGCTCGAACCACAGAACCCTGGAGTAAAAGTCTAACGCTTATATCTTTCGTCCATCCGTGCTCATACATAGAGTGATGTATTTTGTACTTTATATAAGCAACTACAAAGAAAATTTGCGAATCTGAAACATTTATTTTAATTTCTGTTTATTTACCAAAACCTGAAAAGGTCCACATAACATTATAATTCGTTTTCATAAATATGACATACCCGGTACCGGTACTTAACATTATATGTATGTGAGCAAGCCCCTTTAAAGGAAATTATGTCTTTGAACTTAATATAGTTCAGGACAACGAACTCTCCCATTTTCAAACAAACTAGCCATGGTCGTTTTACAATAAAATCCACATCCATGTTATCAAACTCCACGAAGCGGTTATCTCCCCACGGATACTAGCGATAGCCACAACCATCGCACTAAAGTCCGCTCGTGTAATTCGAAGTTAATTTACGGCTCAATCAGCCTCTTCGTGTAGTGCATGTGGACATGCCCTTTGTAACCTTTCAGAGAAAAAGGTTTTATTTTAAGCCAAAGTGGTTCAAGTTTAACCCAGCTACTCGTGTATTCGCAAAAGATTCAATTGTGATCCAAATGGACCTGTGCAGGGTGGTCAATGAGATCTTAATGTGCTCTGGTAGGTAGGTTCATCTGTCGCTCGTCAGAGGGGCAGTTAAGAGGTCGAACGATTAGGGAGCCACGAAATATTATATTAAGTACATTGCACAGCCCGCTTTAACGTCCCTCGCGGAAGACAGGTCAGTTTGTATACGTTAGTAACAACAGTATTAAACATTAACTACCGGTATATGCCGTGACCCTCTCGTTGTGATTGCGATGGAACAGGAAACCTCTTTCCTTTGCCTGCAAAATGTTTGCATTCCATGCAATTATAAATATAGCAAAATGTTCAAGTTCCTATAAAAAGAGGTTAGATAGATATGAATGAAAATACCAAACATGTAAAGGAAATCTTAAGTAGGTCTTGTATCAGGACCAAGACGCAAAGACGGGTTAGAGATTTGTCATATGCGCGCTATCAGCCCCGGTGGTAGGCCCTACTCAACACATTTGATTGTTGTCGCCAACAGATTGTTTATACACACGGGTTGACAAGAGCATGCATTCACACTCAAATCACACACATACTAAATTAATATACACACGTCATGTACACTTTCATACGGGGTTGCATTAGGGGTACCGGAGCGATCCAAGTGCGCACTTTGCATCTTCCAGTGATGTATGGCCAAGTGTACTCTCCCATCCACCAAAATTGGATCAATTTATTTCAAAAATTAGGGATTTCTAGTATACTAGTACTTATTTCTATATTTAGAATATTTCTTACAGAAATTCCCTTAGGCGTCTCATCTGGGTCTACGCTGTTTGCCTATGCCTTTTTTCTAGACGCTAGGCATACATGGGTTAACTATCAAAAACATAAGGTTGGCACATATTACCGGTATGCCGAATGCATATTGGATGTATTGAACTATTACGGCATATGATTGTTTTTGCGGAAAAAAAGAATAGAAAGAATGGAGAAACCATGATTTTGTGTGTATATTTTATCAGAAATGTTTTTAAAGCAAATGTACATTTAATCCATACTTCTTTATATAGTTGTGTTGGAAAGCTGCACTTATAAACATAATACTGACACAATTATTGGGCCTATTTAAGTTTGATGACATTTTGGAATGGCCAGTACGAGCACGGCTTGGCGCATGTCCAGAAGGGGGCGAAGTTTTCAAGATATTCCTCGTTCTGAGAAAACTGGGCCTTATGCATGTGCGTAAAATGGCGTCTAATATAAGCCTGTGCAGTCCGCACAAGGTAATCATGGACGATATTTTTCGCTTTATTTATTGTTTATTTTAGATAAGGTTTCTTCTAAACAAAAATTTTGTGAAATAAGACGTATTGTCCCCGATTAGCATGCGCGTACCACACATGCATTAAGCCCAGTTTTTCTAAGAACGGGGCTTATAGATTACATGTATATATGTTTGCAGTTGTATAAACAAATCTGACAATATTTTTTTATCTATTCACTTAATAAATTGCGCGACGTAAACGACACGAGTACAGCCGCCACCGACGGCGACCCAGGGTCATGTTTAAATTGACGACATTACCGGTTTACTTTGTTGTTCATTTGTGTTCTGTTATTTAAAAGTCCTTGTAGGCTGGATTAAATAATGTTTCGAACATGTCCCCGAGTTAAAAATCGTAAATTTGACGGTTTATGTTCAGCGGTGACCTTGACTCAGAACGAAGGGACATATTTACCCAAGGGCAAAGTTTACTTCACATCTCCCATCATTGGTGGTGGAGGCGTGATTAACCGCTGGAGTATTGTTATCATGGTATTTATGCTCATGGTGTTGATCAGAATGTCGATAAAGAATTAAGATTACTATGAATATGAATCGGATCAGACGATAGAGATTCGTTGATTAGAGAAAATAATCACAGTGATGGCAGGGATTATTATGTTGGCGTTGTAAGTGGTGGTGATTGTGGCCTGGTGGTGACGACGACGACGACGACGACGATGACGATGATGATGATGCTGCTGCTGCTGCTGCTGCTGCTGCTGATGATGATGATGATGATGATGATGATGATGATGATGATGATGATGATGATGATGATGATGATGATGATGATGATGATGATGATGATAATGACGATGACGATGATGATGATGATGATGATGATAATTTTGTTGATAATTTGTTAGTAGCAAAAAGGTTTAGCTAAGTTGAAAAAACATACAAAATATTGGGGCTATATCATATACACGTACCTCTTTTTTTAGTAATATTGAAAAAAAGGAAATATTAATTATTCTGGTAAGAAAGCATTGCTTTATATTCAAATTTATTTTCACCAACTGCATGGAGGCTAGATCTGATATTTGATTGACACAATTAAATCGGACAAATTGTCTGATGTTACTTTCCGCTATTTCAAAGCCTATACTTAAATAGGGAACGCGCGATGCAATGTTCAAACGTATTATTTACATCGACCAAATCTCACTCGTCCTCGGATGAACCCATTCCTTCCTATCGTTTGGAACTAAATACTTCCGAGATATGTGGCGCAAGGATCAGCGATTCGTCCGCCTAATTACTCACTAATCCAAGACTTCCGCAGTCAAAATCACGTACTCGTTTCCATGAAATTTATTTTGACAACACAAATATTTTGTCTTAAATATCAAATACGGCACACATTCGAGCATATGTTTTCTAAGCAACCTGTATATGTGTACGTAAACATTTTAAGCGAAATCTAAATAACTAGTCGAAACAGGATATAATGATACGACAACGTTGAACCCTTTGATGGCTTTCGCTGAATTATTTATTTAGATATCAATTCGAGTTTTGAAAAAAATGAGATGGGTGTTAAAGTTTCTATGTTCAAGTTACAAAATAATGGAGACAAAAAAAATATACATTCACTTAAAAACAAAATTGTAAATTTTATAAAATCATAAAACTTAATTATATTTGAAGATAAACAAATCCCTGTGATAAGGTGTATTTACTTTTTTGTTTGCTCAGTAATTGCATGATACATTATATAACATAATAATGCACTAGAAGTTGATCATGGATTTCATTGCATAATTGGTACATTTGTTATCCGTTGACTTTTAAAAGCATATCTCTCGTTCATTTGGATGCTTTATTGCAAAATATCGCCGTATTCCCAGCGGGTTATTTTGGTATTACGCCCCATGTTTCAAAACAAAGGGCCAAATGTTTTGTACACATTGTCTTGCGGATGAACATGTTTTGAAAACGCTGAGAATCAATAAAAGGTTGATAAAGATACAGCCAACTTTGCCGAAATTCTAGGCATTCTGTGGGGGCTACGTCCTCCAAATATCAACGTTGATAATTGTATTGTGGCATAGCTACTGAAAAGGTTAACTCTTCCAGTGCTGGAACCGAATTTTGAGGCCTTTTCAAACAGTTTGGATTCAGATGAGACGCCATAGAACGTGGCGTCTCATCAGGATCCAAACTGTTTGCTATTTTGATAGTATTCTTTGAAAAAGTCGAAGAAAATGCTAATTTTAGAAATTCATCAGACGACATTTTAGCAGACGACACATTTCCCAGCATACAAGGGGTTAAAACGGAGATT